>NW_020664447.1:55918045-55940541 GCF_002925995.2 Terrapene triunguis
CACCCTAATCCTCTGCCCCAGCCCTGAGCCCCCTCCTGCATCAACCCCTCATCCTCAGACCCACAGCCCTCACCCTTGCACTCCCTCCTATCCCCAAACTCCCTCCCAAACCCCCTCCCCCTTCCCACACACCCCTTCCTGCCCTCAAACTCCCTCCTAAAGCCTGCACCCCCTCCCTTTGCACCGCCTCCCACCCCCAAACTCCATCCCAGAGTCTGCACCCCTCACCCCCTCCTGCACACCCACCTCCTGCCCCGGCCCAGAGCCTGCACCCAGCACCCAAACTCTATCCCAGAGCCTGCACCCTGCACCCCTCCTGCACCCTAATCCCCAGCCCAGGACCTGCACCCCAGATCTCCTCCCCCCACCCAACCCCCCTCCCAGAGCCTTAGGCAGGTGGGGGGGGCGGGTTCTGGGCACCACCAAAATTTCTACAACCCTGCCACCCATGTGAGTGGATAAGGGTCGGGGCAGTCAGGGGACAGGTAGGGTCCTAGGGGGGCAGTTAGGGTGGGGAGTTCTCAACAGGGGGCAGTCAGGGGACAAGAAGCAGGGGGGTTGGGAGTTCTGAGGGGGGCAGTGAGGGGTGGGAAGTGGGAGGGAGTGGATGGGGCAGGGTGGGGCAGGGCGGGGCTCCCCCCCCCCCAGTGTCCTCTTTTTTGATTGTGGAAATATGGTAACCCTATGTTATACCAGTGTAAAACTGGTTGAAGTGGGATCAGACTCAGACCCATAATTTTCACTTGTATCACACCTTCTGTCCAGTCATCCCAAAGTGCATTATAAATTAAATAATAAATAAAAATAAAATAATAATATTATAAATATTAAGGATCCAATATTTATTCTTTTGAATTGTTAAGCATGCAAAATGTATTTTGTTTGCACAATTACTGTGACTCAATCAAATCAGGTAATTAAGCACAAACTCAATCAAAACTGCACATTGGCTTCCATTATTTGATTTGCATGTACAATCACGGTAATTGCATGCAATTCTATATCTAACCATTTAAAAAAAATTAAAGCTTAAGAACCTCTCCATTTTCATAATGGAAATTTGTAAGTGTCAGGCTACAGCTCAGTTCTCCTGAGACCTAGTCTTATTGCTTAACCACAAGAAGCCAAGCTACAAGTTTTCCTGTCGTTCTTTCATTGTAGTGCTTTTGTAGTACATAGCAGAATTATTTTTATTGTGTCATTTTTATGTAAATAGACCATTCTTTCAGTTATAAGCATCTACAATATTATATAAACATGGAGACTGTTCTAGTATCTACAGATAAAACGTTAGCTATATTACTGTATTTGAAAAAAATAGTATGTTACCACATAACTAAGCACATAACATAATTCAATGTCAAAAAAAGTATGTTAACACAGAGTTAAGGTTGCTTGGTGGTATATTGTCCCCTCACAGAATTTAAAGTTGAGCGAAACTCAAACTTCTGAAAACCAGAAAATGCAGAATTGTGTACCTGGTTAAATTAGCAGGGCACAGGGGTTTTATTGCAAAGGGTATTGTCAGTAGTGAGCTGGTCTATGAGAGCAGTCTAAGCATTTAGACT
The DNA here is from genome assembly GCF_002925995.2 of Terrapene triunguis. Classification (NCBI taxonomy): domain Eukaryota; kingdom Metazoa; phylum Chordata; order Testudines; family Emydidae; genus Terrapene; species Terrapene triunguis. The sequence continues at coordinate 55,919,614 of NW_020664447.1, forward strand.
CCTCCCAAGAGGAAGAGAAGGGTAGTGGCGGTCGGGGACTCCCTCCTAAGGGGGACAGTCATCCATCTGCCATCCAGACCAGGAATCCTGAGCTGCGTGCTGATTGCCTGGAGCTAGAATTCAGGATGTGACTGAGAGTCTGCTGAGACTCGTCAAACCCTCAGACCACTACCCCTCCCTACTTATCCACGTGGGCACCAATGATACTGCCAAGAGTGACCTTGAGCGGATCGCTGAAAAGGTGGCTCTGAGAAGAAGGATAAAAGAGTTTGGGGCACAAGTGGTGTTCTCATCCATCCTCCCTGTTGAAGTAAAAGGCCCAGGCAGGGACTATTGAATCATGAAAGTTAATGAGTGACTATGAAGGTGGTGTTGGAGAGAGGGCTTTGGCTTCTTCGACAATGAGCTGATGTTCCAGGAAAGAGGATTACTGTGCTAGGATGGGCTCCATCTATCAAATACTGGGAAGAGCATTTTTGGGCATTGTCTGGCTAATCTGATAAGGAGAGCTTTAAACTAGGGGGATGGTGACAAAAATCTGGCCAATGCCCATCTAGGTTTAAGTAAAGAAGATAGGAGGGGCTAATTTCTGAGAAGGATCTAGAAATCACAACTGCATGAAAAAGGCAAAAAGAAAAGCAATAGGGCAGTCTGCAAGATATCTCAATGCCTGTATACAAATGCAAAGAGTGTGGGGAACAAGCGGGAAGAACTGGAAGTCATAGTATATGAAGAAAATTATGAATTAATTGGCATCACAGAGAGTTGATGGGACAACTCCCATGACTGGAGTACCAGCATTGAGAGAGCGAGCTGGTTCCAAAAGGATAGGTATAGGAAAAAAGGAGGTATTTGAGCTGTATGTCAAGAATGTATACACTTGCTCTGAGGTCCAAGGGGAAGTGAGCAACAGACCTACTGAGAATCTCTGGATGAGGATAGCAAGGGGAAAGAACAGTAGCGATGTTTCAGTGAGGATCTATTATACACTACCAAATCAGGAAGAGGAAGTGGTTGAGTCATTCTACAAGCAGATAACAAGATTAACTAACACATGACCTAGTATTAATGGGGGATTTTAATTTCCCTGTTATCTGTTGGAAGACTATTGTAGCAAAACATAATATGTCCTGCAAATTCTTAGCATGTGTAGGGGACAGCTTTCTGATTCAGAAAGTTGAGGAAACAACTAGGGGGGTCATCCATTTTGGATCTGGTTTTAACCAACGGGGTGAATTAGTTGCAAATGTGAAGGTGGTCAGGAACTTGGGGGGAAGTGATCATGAGCTGATGGAATTCAAGATCCTATGGAAAGGAGGACATGGGAACATCAAAACAAGGACACTGGACTTCAAAAAGGCAGATTTCAACCAACTCAGAGCAATAGTATGCAAGGTCCCATGGAAAGACCAATTAGGAAGAAAAGGAGCAAAAGGGGGCTGGCAGTTCTTAAAAGATGTAATAAGAGAGGCTCAACATCAAGCAACACAGAGGAAAGATAAGACGAGCCACAGGAGGCCAATGTGGCTGCACAAGGAGCTTTTTAGCTATCTAAAAACCAAAAGGGATACATACAGGAAATGGAAGGAGGGGCATATCACCAAGGAAGTATACATGGGAATAGTGCGAGTGCGTAGGGACAAAATCAGGAAAGCCAAGGCAAAGAATGAGTTACAGCTGGAAAAAATGTTAGCGACAACAAGAAGGGGTCATGGGCAGTGGGTGAACCCCCCCTTTGGGAAGGCCAGCCCAGCAGCCCTGCCCCTTCTGCCTGAGGCCCCACCCACCAGACCCTCATGGGCCCCCCACAGCCAGAGGAGCCCCGAGACACCCATACACAGTTAGCTGGAGGAGCTCTGGCCAGCCCTCCCCTCCCCCTCGCCCAGCACCAGGCCAGCCTCAGCACCCCCTCATGCCAAACTCCCCCCAGCCCACTAGCCCAACTCTGCCCCCCCGCCCGGGCACAAGCGCTGCCCTGGTCTGCCAACGGGCCCGAGCTCTAGGCCACTAGATGCAGCTCAGCCCCCACCAGCTTCAGGGTAGATTGGGATGGAGTATGGGGTCTCCCAGTGGAACATGGGCGGGGCCACAGCCTGGGTCAGGGGAGGCTTAGCTGTGCTTCAGCTAGCATGCTAAAAATAGCAGTGTAGCCAGGGTTGCACAGGCTGCAGGTCAGGCTAGCCACCGGCATATAAACCCACCCAGACCCCCCCCCCCCCCATATGTACTAGGGCAACTAGTCCGATCCACCATCCACACTACCACAGCTACACTGATTTTTTAGTGCACTAGATCAAACAGAGTTAGCATGGATATAATCTATGCAAGCTGGGAATCACACCTCTTAACTCAAATGTAGCTGCAGCCTCAGGGTAAGGGAGCTGTATAAGTCCATTAAGTGGTTCTTAAATTGTACATTATGGTATTCTTTCTGGTGAGTTGGCTAGCTGTACGTGTGCCAGGATCTGGAACCTCCTGAATCTTATGCCAGACCACCAGTGTATATGCACATTGAGGCACTACTCAAAGAGGGTAGAGGGAAGGAGGCATGGGCAACATTTCTCCACCCCACCCCTTAAATAGCATTAGATGGAATCTTGTAGATGACCTCACCAGGAGCACTTCTGTCGACTGAAAAGGGGCAGTGTAGGGGGGCTGAGAGCCTGGGCTCTCAGCTCCACCCAGGCTTCTCACCTCCTCACCAGGAGCAGGGGGCCAGTTGCCCGGGCTTCCCGTCTCCCTGAACATGGAGCCGGGGGGAGCAGTCTGGCTGGAAGTGGGGATCTTGGCTCTAGCTCCCGTTTTCTTGTCAAGTCCACGGCTCCAGCATGGAGCCCTGAAATTGACAAGACAGGCATCAGCCGATGTTAAGTAATGCAATGTCCACACACACACACACTGTTGCCCTAACTACATTGACATAAGCCCTATGCCGGTCATGGAGATGGAGTGATGTTGGTATAGTAGAGCACTTACATCAGCAGGACAAGGCTGTAGTGTGTACACTGACATAATTAAGTCGACATAAGCTGCGTTACATCAACCTAACTGTAGCGTAGACCAGGCCCGAGTAGACTTTTGGAGTTTAAAGCACTTACAAGTCAAGTTTAAAGCATATAAAATGATGGGAAGGAAAACGCTCTAACCATGTTTCTGTATTAGCACGCACACAGTGTAAAAATGTACATTTTCTTAAATACTGTTCTCAGTTTACGGTCCCCAAAGACCTACTGGGTGCCATGTGTTACCTTGGATAAAACTTCACAGATAGACACCATTTTGAGGTGCAGCTCATCAGTAGTTTGATCTCTAGCTCTCCACAAGGGGGGAGGGGGAAAGCCACACCTAGAAACATTTTTTTTTTAAATGGTTAATTTTTTCAGGGCTTCTCTGCAGAATCTCATACTCAAAATGATTCGAAATTTGGGTCCCAAACTTTACTAGGCACCCTCCTCGGATAGTTGGATTTCTTTGAAATTTGGTGTAAGAATATTAATTTTAGAGGACTTAGAATGGTCGACCTTTAAACAGATGTCATGCCATGCCACTATTATAGTGATCTACAAGGGACGTAGTTAAGGTTATGAGGCATTGTTGAATGCTTGGGCAGTTCCTGAGCTTTAGGTGCTTAAGTGCATAGCCTCCATGTTACACTAATATAAGTCTGTGTGAAATTTCCTATACAGCCATAAGCTATTTAATCCTCACAACATGCCTGTTTTACCCCCATTATATAGATGGGGAAACTGATCCATAGGAATAACGGCAAGAAAGCTATTAAACCTAGATAACAGTAGGTAAAATCCTGGGTCCACCAAAGCAAATAGCAAAACTCCTACTGACTTCAGTGGGCCCAAGATTACACCCTCAGTCTTCACAATGAACCAATCTAAACAAGGTACATTGTCAGTGTGCCTCACGGAAATAAGAGTACTTTAAAGCCTGTGTCTCTCCAAGGAGTTGCACCTTAATGAAAATGTGACCCATAGCTTTCAGCGTTCTAGGATAACTTCTTTAAAGATGTTGTTTAATAGTCCTGCCATTTTTTGAACATTGTTAATGTACATTAATTCTAGCTATCCACGTGATTTGGTAGTTATTGGTGCCTTGGTAAACTTATTTCTACGTTCAGTGGTCCCACAGGTTTGATAGTGGGGACATTCAGCCCATACTTCTGAGATTAAATCAGTTTTCCTTTGCTGAATCCTGTGGTCTTCTCTCTCAGTGAGCTACCAATTTTATATCATAGAATATTTCTGGCATGTGATAACTCAGGCCAACAGAAGATCCATGGGGGAAAAAAAAAAGCACACACTTGTCTAGCTGAAAATCTCACCATCACAATTTTTCAACTTTATGTCAAGACATTAACATACTGAATTTTGTTATGCATCAGCTTTCTCCTTACAACCATGTTTAAAATAGCTTTCTCCAACTCTAACAATTTTAAATTGCCTTTTAAATCTGGGTTTCACAGAAAAGATGAGCAGTTATACAGTATACAAGATTTGATTGCTGAACTGACAATGGCTGTAAAATGACCACAGCAAAGTGGGAAAACGCTAAACTTGATCTTCTTAGGTAATTAGTGTATTATTTAAACTTACTGATGTTAGCCACCTACTGGTTTCCTTTGTAAAACTGAACAAACTCCTTATTAAATCATCACCTTTGACTATCTATCCTCCAGATTAGCACTGTGAAATGTGTGTCATAGAGCACTTGCTTTTAGGACTATGAACTTCAGTCATATTAAAATAGAAGAACCTTTTTCATCCTTTAACATCTTAAATTCTGACAAGATGATTCAGGGCTTTTATAACACTTACTTTAAGAAAATACAAGAACACACAAATCCGCAAATGTGTGCTAATTAGTATTGCTAGACTCAAGTCCTCTGCAACTCCATTTATACTGTAGATGTTGACATGGTTGCATTTTCCCCACCATTAAAATAAATTGCTTTGAGAAAACTCATGCATCATCAAAACCCATTTACAAATGCTTTCCCACTTAAAGCCTTTTTACATGCACAGTATTCTGCAGCATTTCAGTCACAGAATAAAAAAGAGTTCCCAAACATAGCTCATTCCATCTTAAAGTAATTGCTAATTGGCAATGAGAAATGCCTCTCACAGCAAAAAAGTGTATGGTGGAGTTCCCCCCCACCCCACCCTCTAGTCTTTATATGGCCAGTTTTTTAACTGAATAAAGACAATTCTGCACCAGTTGTCTCTGTATTCCCATATCAGTGATACTAATGCATTGGCCTATCGTGCAACCAGACAATATGTCCCAAAAGAAATTTTTTCTCGGATGCCAAAGCTTTCGTTAGCTTTTGGGATTGTGAAAATTATTAATCTGCTGCCTTCTGAGGCACTAATCTAGCCTCACTTTGGATACCAGAGGTGACAGCAAGTCAGATAAAAGTTAAGCCAACTAAAGATTACAAAAATAGTTTTTATAGAACAAGTTATACTCAGTTAAACTGAAAATAAAATGCATACACTATTTTATTTTAAATATGGAAAAAGCATCTTACCATTCCTCACTGGAATGCAAATTTAAGGGAATTAAACCTTGTCGTCATGTTGCATATTGTCCAACTGCTGTGCATTAATTAGGCATAATGCATTATGAACTACCTGTGCAACTTCCATTAGCATCAACAGCAGCTGCATATCTTAGGACATAATTTGGCCCACAGTACCTATTTTTACTGGGTCAAGAAGTCAGATTCTTTGGTTAACATCATTCCCTTGCCCCATCACCTGTGTCAGTTTTGAGCGGAATGCATAAAACATTAACGTCTAAAAATAAAGGAAAAGAGTTTTGCATCAATTCTGCTTTTAGTTTTTATTTTTAAAAACTAAAAATATATCCTCCACCTTAGAAAGTCAGGTTGTTGCCATCTTACATTTCAGAATACAAATCTGAAAAAAGTTAAGAACAAAGATAGGACTTCAGCCAAGTATTCAGCTTCTTATTGTTGTAGTTTTAACTTAAGTCCACTTAGAATCCTATGTTTTGGTCATTTGTAACAAGAATATGTTCAAATGCGTTTGGAACACTAACTGCAATAAAGCAGTTTAAAAGTAGACAATTACACTGCTGACAATGAGCACAGGAAAAAAAACTCCTCTCCATCTGCACAGAAACATAATCCTTGGAAGACAAGCATTATGTACAAGTACAGTTTAGTTAGAAGTTAGAACATTAAATTATCACAAAATCTTGAGGGCCTAGATGCAGTTCATGAAAGAATATAAGTCCATTAGTCCTTTTGCTCCAACTTTGGAAAGACTGCATCTATAGTCTTATCCCAAACATAACGAATGAAGTGTTAACTTGGTCTCATCCACCCCCTTCCTCCATAAGCTGGAATACAGAAGACTTTTTTGTTGCTAAAGCCAAATATAGTTATGCACAAATATTTTGTTGGACAAAGTCTGAACAGCAGACAGTACACCTGAGTTGATGTTTACAAACTACTTTTCACAAAGTTAAGAAAATACTGGTATCAAAGTACAAACAATGTTAAAATAGGCAAAACTACTATACAAGGGCATCTTGTAAAATTAAAGTGAATGAACACAACATACGAGGCATGTTGTGTCCCTGCTCTACACATCTGGTTTCCTAGTCTTCAGAGTCATAGTTGTGTGTTTCTTGTTCTGACATCTGTAGAAGTCTCGTTAAAACTAGGCGGTTGGATCTTCTTTGCAAGATGAATCTTGAATCACTATTACTTCTTGAATATACTTTCTTCATCACTGCACAATTTCAAAGTAGTGTAATATCGCCATGATGTGCTGAGGCATGAACACATAGCCAGTGTACAGCGCCATTCCAACAATAGAAACCAGCATAGAATCTGAGCAATAGCTAAGGAAAGCTGCAGTTTGGAATTCTATTAAATCACAGAACAAGAATGTTTTAACACTAGCCTTCAAAACTATTATAAAACTTGTATAATTCTAAATTGTATATGCTCAACTGTATTCATGTATAACAGCTGTAGGAAGAAATCCACTGTAAATGTGAAAACTAGAAGACTGGTAATAATGACCAACTATATTATGAGAATGCCTTCCAGATTCCCTATTTTATTGCCACATATTTTGGACATAAAAACAAAGTCCTTTTTTGGGGGGGTGGGGAGAAGAGATGAGGAGGAGAAACACATTAATGGGAAATAACCAGATTCCCTAAAAGCCAACAACTTCTGCAGGTTCTGAGTTTTACCCTGTCAGCAAGAGCAATATATTTATGCTAATTCATAGATATCTTTAAAAATCTCTCTCTCATTATATATATATATATATATATATACACACACACACACACACACACACACACACACACACACAATATATATATTTGAAGAAACTAGTCTTTCGATGCTGATCTCAAGGATTCTCTTGGAACAGAGTGGCCCAAATAAACTAAACCTTAATTTGTGTGTACACATTACTGGAGGGAGAATGGTCGTTGGTATAAAACGGAGTCACGAGACCTGGGTTCCATTCCCAGCTGCCTGTAGGCTTTGGGCAGGTCACAACTCTAAAAGGAGACATTGACAAAAGACCAAGTTGGGCTTGTAAAGAGCTGCTCTCATGGGAACTCTAATGACACATGTCTCTCCTGCCCCAAGACCTGAAATATGCATTGCTACAAAAACCACCACTGACCCATTTTGGAGTGTTGAATCTTGTTCTCCCCTCTCCCCCCCCGAACCCTCCAAAAACAAAATCAAACCAAACTGCAGTCTTGAAAGATGACTTTAATAGGCTCTTTGGAATATTATAACTGAAAAATGAAGAGTCTGTTCAATTAAGGCAGGTCTACACTTACTTCCTGGTCCGGCCGTAAGCAATCCATCTTCTGGGATCGATCCCGGAAGTGCTCGCCGTCGACGCCGGTACTCCAGCTCAGTGAGAGGAGTACGCGGCATCGACGGGGGAGCCTGCCTGCCGCGTCTGGACCCACGGTAAGTTCAAACTAAGGTACTTCGAATTCAGCTACGTTATTAACGTAGCTGAATTTGCGTACCTTAGTTCAAAGTGGGGGGTTAGTGTGGACCAGGCCTTAGTGTTCTTTATTTCTGTGTTCAAATACACCTCTACCTCGATATAACGCTGTCCTCAGTAGCCAAAAAAATCTTACCGCGTTATATTGAACTTGCTTTGATCCACTGGAGTGCACAGCCCCGCCCCCCTCCCCGAGCACTGCTTTACCACGTTATATCCGAATTCATGTTATATCGGGTCGCGTTATATCGGGGTAGAGGTGTATATTGACTTAATTTGTATTGCCAGGTTTGTTAATAAATATGAGCATTACTGATCCTTTGGGGGGTGGGGGGGGGAAAGGGTTGTGAGGCTCAATTTATTTTTCAAGAGCACTTCAATAGAAGGAACTATGGTATTAGTATTAATTTCCTTAGACAGCTGATCAATATCTTATCAGTAGAACCGATCTAGATGTTTCACTCAAATCATAATACCTCAAAGCACAGCCTTTGTTTTAATTCAAGCTGTGTTTGTAAACCATTCATTAACATTTTATTGGAAGTGGCTGCAGCTCTCTGAAAACTTTTTTGTAGTATCTGGCAATCCATAAACAACCATTTTCAGGCTATAGTTTCACTAGCTTATTTCAAATATGAGCAGTGATCACTTGGAAAATTCACATAAGACACATTACCTGTATTTGCTATCACTAGTCCTATGTCCAGTTCCAGGAAACCCAAGCCCAGCCTACAGAAATGCAATGGGATTGTAGTCATTGGAGATTAGATTGACTCAAACCTGAACGTTTCTGGGGACACACAAATAAATTTAAATTTTTTTACAAACCCTTTTCAAATCAGACTACCTGCAATTTCCTCAAACCATAACTTTAAAATTAAGTTTAATAAGCCTAATAAAAAGACAGCACTATAAACAGAGCATTAGGTATTAAAGGGCCTGGCAGAAGTATCCAGTTACCACAGCTTCAACAGGAGCTGCAAGTGCTCATCAGCACCTCCAAAAATGAGGTCTAAACTGTGTATATTTAACAACAAAGGCTATATGACTGTTTGGCATACCTGTTAGAGAACAAACATAGAAGTTGTACTCATTAACTAGAGTATTTTTTAGTCATGGCAAGTCATGAAATATTGCAATTTAAAAGCACTAGGGGAGGGTCACCTCATAAATCTCTAAACTTTGACATGAGTGCTTAGCTTGGAATCCCAGGGTTGTGACTATCAGATAATATACAACACCGATACTAGATCTACTTGGACTGTAAGCTCGTTGGGCCATCTTTTGTTCTGTGTTTGTACAGTGCCTAGCACAATAGTGTCCCATCCGTGACAGGGGCTCCTAGGTACTACCAAAATAAAAATAAATAATCTAAGGCCTTCTACCCTAGGATAATGGCCCGTCATTGCCAGTGCTAGTGGCAAGTGCTCCAGCCATGCTTCCTGTAGCAATCCTCTCTAAAGTTGAGCTATTTTCATCCACAAGGAGAGACAAGTGGGAATTAGTTGCTCAACTGTTTTCAGCAGTAGATCCTAGTATCGACAAACTAGATCCTAGAATCAGATTTGAACTTATATTGAGAAAAAATGGCTATATGGTGATCAGGATGTTACCATCACTGAAACGAGCACACTTCTGTCTATTACCCTCCGACACCCCCTAAATGATACCCAAGATTACAACAACCAAAAAGTTTAGTTTTTCAGTTAGATTATTTTATGCATTTTACAGAACTTCATATGTAGTCAGTTTCACTGTTTCCCCTTTAGAGTTAGTTTCCTCCGTGTTATGCTTATAAGAAGCACATGGAATTTTTTTAAAGGGGATAAGGCAATACACTGTTTATTGAGACTACAGTTTAAGCATTGAAATTAACATATGCTTTTATTTATTATTTTTTATTCGTGCGATTTTTTTAAATTGCTTGACAGCCCTAAAAAAAAGCCACACACATGACAGCAATATTTTAAAACATATATAAATAAAATAGGCAAAGGGACTCAGGAGCAGGTGTACTACCTGAAACTACTTTTAACTTTTTTTTTTTTTTTTTTTTTTTTTAAAAAGATGACCAAGTTTCAAGATGATAATAGTATATACTAACATCCAATGGAAATCTGACATTCCCAGCTTTCAAGTAGCTAAGAGTATTCTAATAAACATAGTGGTTCACAAAATAGGAGTATTCATATTGCATTGTGCTAGGCACTGTACAGACACATAACAGAGAGCTTACATTCTAAGTATAAGAACACACAGAAACAGGGGAGTAAACAGAAACAATAAGACAATACTGGTTGCATGATAGACAGTGATACCCAGATAAAGCCTTTATAAAAGTGACTGATTCCCTTAGACCAGCAATACTATATTTAGCGCTGGTCAAGGTCATTTTAGCAAATCTTGGACTTTAACTCAGTATGAACTTCAAAGCCTTAAAGAGATGCTGGTTTAAATTCAAACCAGATCAATGTTAATAGCCATCTAACAGCTGTTCAGTGGCTTACATGACGTAAGTTATTAGTATCAGTTCAGTATCTAGTGGTATCTACCACAATCAGCAAACTCACTGAAGGACTCAGCAGGGAGTTCTTCAAGGACCGAATAGGCATGAAGACCAAAATAATGTTCTCAATCAAAGGACCCTAAATGGCTTTTGTCTTTTAAAGACATCTTTGTATTCAAATGTAGAGTTCATACTTCTCAAAATGCTTAACACATTACATCCTGTTCACACTTGCCAGCAAACTTAGTCATTGTAAAAATAATTAAAAGTTACCAGCAATTGCAATTTAGCATACATAGCAATTACTTCAATACAATAAGTAACCTGAAAGTTATACATGTCAAATTAATTTTAAGCTATAACGCTATAACTTACAGGAACAAAAGTTGTTTGAATTTGTCAACAAAATATGAAGAGACAACTGTACACACACCCTTAAGTTACTTATATGTTTTGCCAAAATCAGAAGATTGCTTAGCTGACCTCTTTATATCAATGTTCAAGCCTAACTACTCTGACAAAATAGAATGCTCATGAAGCATAGAAAACAAAGATCTTTCTTCACTGACACTAGACCTGGCATAAATAGAGCCAGGTACCATTGCTAAGGAATAGGATACCTCCACTGAGAGGAAAAAAGGGAAAGTAATTAAACATATACAATGTGGATGTATGAGAACATAGCTATCAAGTCCATCCCATGTTCATGCATTTCTATTTTATATGCTCTCCATTTTGGAGCTTTACATAGAAAAAAAATCTACATGATTATGCACCTGTAACTTGGGCAAACAACAGTCCCTACTTTTACTAATGGCAGATATTTTCTTTACAACTGACCACCACCCCTATAAAGGCACCCTTATTATTACTATCACCATATCCTGTTTGTTACCGGTTAGATTAGTTTATCTCCTCACCTCTCTCAGTACTCCTTGGAGGTACTTTTAAAAGGTCATCCATCAGACAGTGGCTGCAAATACGAAGTACTGAGGTACCGTTTTAACAAAGGATGAAGCAACCATCGCATTCAGAATAGAAAGAGACATTATATTACCCTCTAGAAAAAGCTGCTCAAAAACCCACAATAATCTAGAATCTAGATACAGGTCTCTACAACTGAACCTTCATGTTAGAAACAGAGGGTCCTGGTCTGAATCTGTAAAAAGCAACAGAGGGTCCTGTTAGAAGACTATTATAGTGAAATACATAAAACAAGCAAATTCACCAACTACAGGTTCAGTAAACACCAATTAGAAAGAGACACAGGGAGGCAAACCAAAATGGAAACCTAGAGTTGCATGACTATGCAACATACATAAATTACTTGTTATATGAAATACACATTTTCCTTTCCAATGTGCAAAGTATGAAGGCGTGCACTAAAGGTATTTCTGACTAATGGAAACAATTCTTCAAGTTAACAGAGAAAAAATTGCATAATTCTAGGGAAGGAAAGTGAAAGGAGAAATTGCATCAAGGCACAACAACCTGCCTCTGACTCAGAAATTAACTACATTGCTAAATGGCCAGAAGGGATACTTGGTACCTTACTGTTCTGAAAGATAATCTGTGTTGCTCTCTCTTAAACATTGGCAACACTTGTTATAGTTTGTTGTAACAATACAGATTGTGAATCTGAATGTGATTTAACAAGCAAGGAGTGAGTGGATTAACAGATTCCTCACACATGGGTGAAAGGGTTTCTTCTTTGTTCACACAATAAACTTAACCTGTGGAACTAGGAAATAGTGCCACATTATACACTTTGCAACACTGACCCCCCACCAAGGCCAATGTAGCTATAGACTGCTACTATATTCATAGATTCAAGGACTGGAAGGGACCTCGAGAGGTCATCGAGTCCAGTCCCCTGCCCGCATGGCAGGACCAAATACTGTCTAGACCATCCCTGATAGACATTTATCTAACCTACTCTTAAATATCTCCAGAGATGGAGATTCCACAACCTCCCTAGGCAATTTATTCCAGTGTTTAACCACCCTGACAGTTAGGAACTTTTTCCTAATGTCCAACCTAGACCTCCCTTGCTGCAGTTTAAGCCCATTGCTTCTTGTTCTATCCTCAGAGGCTAAGGTGAACAAGTTTTCTCCCTCCTCCTTATGACACCCTTTTAGATACCTGAAAACTGCTATCATGTCCCCTCTCAGTCTTCTCTTTTCCAAACTAAACAAACCCAATTCTTTCAGCCTTCCTTCATAGGTCATGTTCTCAAGACCTTTAATCATTCTTGTTGCTCTTCTCTGGACCCTTTCCAATTCCTCCACATCTTTTTTGAAATGCGGTGCCCAGAACTGGACACAATACTCCAGCTGAGGCCTAACCAGAGCAGAGTAGAGCGGAAGAATGACTTCTCGTGTCTTGCTCACAACACACCTGTTAATACATCCCAGAATCATGTTTGCTTTTTTTGCAACAGCATCACACTGTTGACTCATATTTAGCTTGTGGTCCACTATAACCCCTAGATCCCTTTCTGCCGTACTCCTTCCTAGACAGTCTCTTCCCATTCTGTATGTGTGAAACTGATTTTTCCTTCCTAAGTGGAGCACTTTGCATTTGTCTTTGTTAAACTTCATCCTGTTTAACTCAGACCATTTCTCCAATTTGTCCAGATCATTTTGAATTATGACCCTGTCCTCCAAAGCAGTTGCAATCCCTCCCAGTTTGGTATCATCCGCAAACTTAATAAGCGTACTTTCTATGCCAATATCTAAGTCATTAAATAATATATCAGTGTTATTTTATCTAAATAGTCATATAGCCAGTTAGAATTGAACCTTGGGTTTTTAAACCACCAACATAGCTACACTGGGATAGCTAACAACCCTCAATGTAAACAAGGGCTGAGCACCTCCCAAGCATCAATTAAATGCATACACCATATGCCTACCAGTAAAGTGTTATTGGGCCCATTTTACAGATAGGAAGGGGCACATTAAGCACCCATGATCAGAGAAGTGCTCAAAGACATTCTCAAAGTCTGGAAACGCCAAGAATCGAACCTAGATCTCCCAAGTCCCAGTCTAGTGCCTTAATCATAAGCGCATCCTTCAGAACAGGGGCTGAAGGGATAGCAGGGCAGCTTGCTCAGGACAAAGGTCAGACCTCCCCTCCAAAAGCACCTCTCGCAGCTCGGCTGAGCCTGAACCACATCCCACACAGTCCACACCACAGGGCGGGCAGAGATGCACTCGAAGGAGTTAGAAGGGCTTGGGGAGCAGAGCAGCGCACGAGGGTCCAGCCCCCTCCCTCATGCCGCAAGCGGGGCGACAGCCCTGGACAATCCACCGCTGCCCCGGCCCCTACCTTCCACTTCTCCAAGCTCGGCCATGAACTCCAGCCCTCCCCGCCCCCCTTCGAGTCCAGCCACGTGCTCCAGCCCCCAACCTCCCACTTCCCCAAGGCTGGCTGTGGCCTCCCCCGCACCGGCCCCGCGCACCAGCCTCCGGCACGCGTCGCCGGCGGCCACTTAATTAACAGAACCCGGCCCCGCGGCCTCTGCATCCCTCCCGCCCTGCCCGGCCCGGCCCGGCCCTGCCGCGGGAGGATACTGAAGACCGTCCGCTCCCAGGGCTCCAGCATGTAGAGCGCGGTGACCAGCAGGTACTGGTAATAGAGCCACGACACCCGCCCCCAGGCCGAGCCCAGCGCCATCGCCGGACCTGTCTGCGTGCGGCGTGCGCGGCCCCCGCAAACTGACTGAGCCAGGCCTGACCGCGCGGGGAACGCCCTGCACTGAGCCCCGCCCCGCCTCTGCTCTGTTGGTAGGGAGCATGCGCTTGAGGACTGAGCATGCTCAGTAACACCTGCCGACGCCGCTGCCCGGACTCTGCCCTCTCTTGTGGTGACCACGTGCGCCCTGCTGGTGACGGGGTTGCGGGGGCCGGAGGGGGAAGAGGGGCGGGGCTGACAGTTACCCAGGTGAGCTGAGCCATCTGCAGTGGCTGCAAAAGAAAAGTGGTGTTGGAGGCGGATGCGCCCCACTCCCGCATCTCACCACCTGCTTCCCAGGGCTGTGCCCTTAAGGGTACAGTGCGGTGCGCCCTAATGTATCTGGTGCCACCTATTGAGCTGCTAAAGGGCACTTGATTGATTCAGTGAAATATTTTACATACGCCCTCCTGTCCAAAAATGATAATTATCAACGTTTAAAAGAATCGCTTATCATTTTATATGTCCCTGTAACAACTCATAGCAGGAAACATATTTGGCTTGCCTTTTATTCGGATAGCCTGGACTGGACTGCATTTTTCTTGCAATCCACTGTTAAATGGAGTTTCACTCCTTTATTTACTTTTTGAAATTATATTTTTGTTACTCTTAGCACTTCATTTACCTTTGTTAACACTGTGCAGATGAATGTCATGCTAGTTAATAGATATCTTAATAGCAATATTGGAAATATTAATAGTTGCTAGTAGTTTCTGCAATCACATCTCACAGTAATTCTGCTACAGCTCCTGTTAGTACTGGATATTAGGTTTTAGTTCTATTTTTTTTTTTTCATATTTTATGTAAAAGTTTATTCTCTGGGATCACATGACTTCAAGGCTGACAAGTCTGGTTTGATGTCAAAACAGTTTTCTTTGAGCCTTCAATGGGGATTGTCTTTGGCAACTGTTATTTTGCCCCTCAGTGCATTTTCATATGTCACCACTTGTGTGTACAACTTAGTTCCCAAATATTCACCACAGGCCAGATTTTTAAAGTTTAAAAGCGCCTAGATGCTTTTGAAAATCCCACTAGTTGCCTAAATATCTTTAAAAATCTGACCCTAAGGGCACTATAATATCTTTCATGAAATCCTTTTCAAAAGCAAATTTCTTCTGTAATTTTTACTAAATATAGGTATACAACCCCAAGATAGATTGACAACCACCAGTATTCAAAAATCATGAGATATACACCCAAAAGTTATGAAATTAAAATAAATAAACATATACATACATACCTTTGGGGTTCTTTTAATTTTCCTTTTTGTTTCTGAGCCTTTAGAGCACATTAGCATCATATTTATGCTGTTACCTCTCCCAAAGAATCCATATATTTGAAACAGTTGTACATTCCTATAACATTCAATACCGTTTTGGACTTCCAGTATAATGATTCCCCACTCCCTTTGTAATTGAAAACTTATTAAAAATCCTTATTTTTGTAAGTAATTCCTCACCCTGCAAACACTGAAATTCACACTTGACTCTTCTATTACTTCATTTTTTCCATACATAAATGTTGATTTTTCTACTGAATTGTTTATACTTCTAATTGCATATTTTAATTTCATTGCCTTTTATGTATGCTACATATTTGGTTATCAAGTAATCAGCAGACAATGATCTTCAGGGCTTAGCTTCAAAAGGCTGGGATTTTGCATAACTGGAGATGAGAAATTTGCATTCACCTCCCCCTAGAGATTCCTCAGGGAAACCACTTGACAGTATCAAAGGGGTAGTATCCGAAGAAGTGGGTATTCACCCACGAAAGCTCATGCTCCAATACGTCTGTTAGTCTATAAGGTGCCACAGGACTCTTTGCTGCTTTCACTTGACAGTGTTTGTCCCAAAGGTCCATTCTTATCTGGCAAATTGTTCAGTTAAATATTAGATAAGTTCATGAAAGATTGGTCCATCAATGGCTATTAGCCAAGATGGTCAGAGACAGAACCCCATGCTCTGGGTTCCCTAAGCCTCTGACTGCTAGAAGCTAGCAATGAACCACCGGGTGCATCACTCAATAAATTGTCGTGTTCTGTTCGCTTCCTCTGAAGCATCTGGCACTGGCCGCTGTCAGAAGACAATATACCAGGCTAGATGGACCATTGGTCTAACCCACTATGGCCATTCTTATGTTCTCCATACAGTCCTCTGAAGTCACAACACTTCCCTGGGTTCACCTCACATCTCCCCCTAAAGAGAGGTTACATACAATTCCAGCCCACAATAATACATAAACCATTAATTTAATACAATGGACTCCAAAGTTAAATTTAATTCAATAAAGTTTATCAAGGATCCTGCAGGAAATTGTCCTATCTGTCACAGCTCCCTCTTCATACAGTCAAAGCTGAAGAACCAGTGAAATTATTTGGACAGTAGTAACCATTGCGCCTATCCCCAGTGGATTTACTGTAGTGTTGTGGTACCAACCTTTGTTCTGATACAGTCCTTGGTAGCACTATGGTGCACCACAACTCAGACAAGCATTTTAAGGTGATTCATTTGCTAGGTCCTAAGGCCCTCACACCGTGTGGCCTAATGAGCACTCTGTCAACTACATCCATTATCAACTCCACTTTGTCAACATTTAGGGTTACTATATTTTAATTTTAAAAAAGGAGGACACTCCACGGGACCCCGGCCCCGCCCCTTCCCCCCCCCCCCCCCCCCCCCCACTCCCCCCCTCCCCCGCAGCCCCCCCCCTGGGGGCCCCCCCCCCCCCCCGCTCTATGGAAGATGGGGTAAGCGTGTGCAGGAGCAGGGGGGAGGGGGAGACACCTCTTCCCCCTCCCCCCCTACAGCAAGCGGGAGTTTCTGGGAGCAGCTCCAAGGCAGAGGGCAGGAGCAGCACATGGCAGTGGGGGGAGGGACACAGCTGAACTGCAGGCAGCTGCTGCACAGAGAACTTAGGGCAGTGGGGAGCTGATGAGGGAGCTGATATGGGGGCTGCTGGTCCACCCTGGTTCCAACCACCCACCAGCTAGCTGCAACGGGCTGCTCTTCCTGCAAGCAGTGGACAAAACAGGCGGCTGCCAAACAACGTTAGAAGGAAGCATTTCACAACTTTAAACAAGCATGTTCACTAATTGATCAGCAACTTAACATCGAAACAACGTTAACCGGGACAACTTTAAGTGAGGAGTTACTGTACTTCCTGTAACAACTTAGCACTCAAGCTCCTTTTCCTTTTGTGATTCCTAACCCAAACCAGTTAACACTCCTGATACACCCGAGCAGACATATTCTTAAGTCAGTGTGTGTTCCTTCCGGGATAGTGGCCTTACTCCAGTGATATTTCGCTGCTTGTCTGACAGTACTGAGAACACCTGCCACCTGGGTTACATACCTAGGGATTAGTATACCCTTCAGTAACATCAGCCCCATCCAGTAATTTTAGCAGATGATCTCATACCTGAACTTCATATGTGGCATGTACACCATGGATAACCGTACACTAGTTCTATAGGCTATCCTGCCTAAGGGAGGCAGGACATCCTAGTTCTATCAACTGGGTGTCTACAAAAAAATGCCAACACATCTGTCAGTATATGGTGAAGGTTTTGCAACAATTTGTCCTATTATGGGTGGTAATGGTGGGGTGCAGATCTTATTTATCTCCAGCAGGTCACAAGCCTCTCAAAACAACTCAAAGTTTTGACCCTAGTTGATACACAAGAAGTGAGGCATACCATACTGGCAAACAAATTGCTCAACAAGTATCTTAGCAATTGTTTGTATTTCTTGATTGGGTAGTGAATAAGCTTCTGCCAACTTGGAGAAGTAATCAGCTATTACAAACACATACAGACTGCTCTTCTAAGATACCAGGATACCTATAGTCACTCTGTTGAGAGGACAGATCCCAAAAATGGAAAACATATTGCTTGGGGTGGAGCACTAGTCATTTTATGGACCCTGCTGGCATAGAACTTCACCTACTCTTTAACAGACCTGCACCAACTGGGCCAGTAGTACTGACTCTGGACCCTTTGGACTAGCTTCACTATTCCCAAGTTGTGACCCGGTGGTGCCTAGGGCAGTCCTCACTAGAAATGACAAGGTCAGGGCAGGCTGCAAAAGTGAGAGCAGGTACTCCCAAGACTGGTAGGTAACACTGAAGTTAAACTCAGGACTGAAGACAAAATGGAGATGATGCAGCAGGCCTTTATAGTCCTTCTGCCATGTTTCTGGTACTTCCTTTGTTCCAAACACAAACTGATAGCACATGGCATTGAAAAGCCTTAGAAGTCTCTCCATAGGCAGGCCCAACAGCTAATACTGATAGCATATGTGCTATGCCAACCTACTAAATGTCAATATTGTATTTTGACTTAAGTAAGCTCCACAGACAACAGTCCTGAAAACCTGTTAGACCTTTCAGAATGGGTAGACAGACGCAGAGGGGTATGTTAATACAAAGATGCCTGACTGGACCTACACCTGGAGCAAGAGTTACTGATCTGGAAGTTGAGGGCATTGGAGTAGAAGGGCAATCACGCTTAATTAGTGGTCTGAAAGGGACTGGGACCTGTCATTTTGAAGATATTACATAGTAACAAGATTGGGGGACACTTGTGTGATGCTGTATGGACTATGTGGGACACTTTATGATATTTTTCATGTCAATATTATAAAACTGCAAGGAATCTAACCAACTATGTCATGTGAGGTATCTGCGAAAATGTTATAATCGGCCAGGTATGATAATCTTGTTTATATGTTTGTATCACCTTTGTATTATGACATAGATATGTATGGTATATCTGTATTCCAAACTTGGCCTGTGTTTCTGGGTGACACCACCGGATAGATTGGCATCAGCACTAGGCCTGCTTGATGGCCCATCGAGGGACATCCGATGTACAATGATCCTATTGAAGGAGCCAAGGACTACAACTTATGACTAAGGCTACGTTTTAGTCATGGGTGTTTTTAGTAGAAGTCACAGACAGGTCACAGGCAGTAAACAGCCCATGACCTGTCCATGACTTTTACTATATACCCCTAACTAAAACTTGGGCAGGGGTCCGTGGGTGCTCTGGGGGGTGGCTGGGGGGCACTGTGGGTGCTGGGAGGGTGGCCTGGGACCCCTGCTTGTGCTGGGGGGAGGTGGGCAGGGGTGGGCAGCGCCACACGGCCTGGGACCCCCGCTGGTGTTGAGGGGAGGGAGGGTTGGCAGGGCTGGCAGGCTCCCTACCCAGCTCCACATGTCCCTGCAGCTCCTAGGGGAAGGGAAGGCCTGGGGGGCTCTGTGCACTGCTCCTACCACAAGAGCCGGCTCCGCAGCTCCCACTGGCCTGCAACACCAGTGGGGGTCCCGGGCTGTGTGGTGCCAACCCCTCCCCCAGCACCAATGGGGATCCTGGGCCATGCACTGCCTGCATCCCCCCAGCATAAGCTGGGGTCCCAGGCCACCCCCCCATCCCCCGAGCACCCACAGTGCCCAAACAGGACAAGTTTGGAATACAGATTTCTGGTAGACAGCCCTATTTTAGGCCTTGTCTACATCACACAGTTTTGTCAACGAAAGTCAGCTTTTATCGACAAAACAGTTGAGGTGTGCACACTGAAATGCTCCTGCCACCAATGTAACTTCCCTGCTATGCCGACATAATAAAACCACCTCGATGAGACACATAGGGCATGTCCGCAGGAGCCATGAAATTGACAAGAAAGCCGACTCCCAGCTCCCCAGCCAGGCTCTGCTGGGTTTCTGCTCCAAGCTGGGCTAACACCCAAGTTCCTGGCTTGGGCTGCCTCGCGGGCTCCTCACTCCTGCGTCGAGGAGCCCTGGGCTGGCCGAAGCCGCACGCCCGGAGGAGCCCCAGGCTGGCTGAAGCCACCCACCTGGAGGAGCCCCAAGCCTCCCCCCTCCATACCTGTAGGAGTCCTGGGCTAGCTGAAGCTACACGGTGCCTCCCCTCCCCGGACCCAACCCGCACAGGGGGAAAGCGGCTGTTAGAAGACGCTTTTGATATGCCCCATGCAGGTTCCGGGTCGGCTGAGGAGGCAGGTATGTGCCTCCTCAGCCACCCCGTAACCTGCATGGGGCATAATAAAGCAAAAACTTCAGTGCCAACCCCCACAACCGGGGGTCTGGTGGCCAAGGCCTATTATACCCGCCGCCCATGCGGATTCTGGGTGTGGCTCTCCCTGCCAGAGCAAAGAAGCCCCTGGTGGCTCCTGGCTGGGAGCGCGGAGGTGAGAATCCCCGCGCCGCTGCCCCTGGCTGGGAGTGGGGAGGCAAGAAGCCCCAGCGGGCAGCTGGGCTCTCAATTGGCTCTTCAGTTGGTGGAAGAGCTCCTGGTGAGAACACACACCACCGACAGAAGGAGAGTATTGTGGACATCAGCCATTGCAGTAATTAATGTGGTGGCTGTAAGTTGACCTAACATAGGTCGACTTAAGATTGTAGTGTAGACACAGCCTGTCTCTCATGCACATATTTCACATCTTGTTTACCACTGAGATGGATTTGGATTTTACTGTTACATTTTTCACAGTTAAACTCAAGACGTTCTTAGCAAAAGTCTACATATTCTGCATTGAGAGGACAGCAATTACACAGCTACCTCAATATAACGTGACCCAATATAACAAGAATTTGGATATAACGTGGTAAAGCAGTGCTCCGGGGGGGGGGGGGGGGGGG
>NW_020664447.1:55940641-56013484 GCF_002925995.2 Terrapene triunguis
AATATAACGCGGTTTCACCTATAATGTGGTAAGATTTTTTGGCTCCCAAGGACAGCATTATATCGAGGTAGAGGTGTACAAGAAGAATCAGAATTACACTGCTTAAGATCTTCAACTGCTCCTCTGCCAACAAGATTTACTCTTCCCTCCGAGACTCAAACTGTCATAATTCTTTTCCAGCTGGAATTCTGCTATTATAAATCAATCAGTGTTGCTATTTAGCAAAATAGATTTCAAATATTTCCAGAGACTACTAGAAAGTGATGAATTTTACTGGAAACTGCCAAATGATTGCTGCTGTCTGCATTTCACAAAAAGCTTGCAATAATACACATCTTTGCAGTCCAGTAAATAGAGGCTATAAGAATTGTTGGTTCATATTTCCACCATCATCAGCTGCAAGTAGTTTCCCTAAAATTCGTAGGATAAAAGGGTGACTATTACTGAAACATGTGTTAAATTATCTTCCCCTAAGGTTGAATGAATTCTTTTTTTTATATATAAATGTTAAATTTATTTACAAAATAAAAAGTTAGTCAATAGTACACAAAAATTAATTTCATCGTCTGTATGAATACCTTCATATATAGGGATAGCTCTATGCACAATGCCAAGCCAAACCATGTTGTTTTTTTTTTTTTTTAATAGCAGCAGCTGAAGTTGTGACATACACAGTACAATTTGATGTGGAACACCATTTGATATTTTAATATTATGAAGATAATGTCATTACACAACACTCTGCACTATATTTTAGCTAGTTACTTTAAAAGGTTCCCTATGTCACTCTAGCCAGTCTGTGTGCTCAAATTCAGCTGGACTTTTGAATATAGCTGTCAAGTTATTTCCATCTTTTGATTGCCATTTGCCAATGTATTTACACTCCTGACATAAGGAATTCCCCCCCCCTTTAGATTGTGTTTTATACAATTCAAACT
The DNA here is from genome assembly GCF_002925995.2 of Terrapene triunguis. Classification (NCBI taxonomy): domain Eukaryota; kingdom Metazoa; phylum Chordata; order Testudines; family Emydidae; genus Terrapene; species Terrapene triunguis. Next base: position 55,941,580 of record NW_020664447.1, read on the forward strand.
CTGAAGATGTGCTTCTTTGCACACAGGCCCTAATGTCCCAAAATACATATACTCAATCAGGAGGGATTTGGGTGACTCTTAAGAATACTTACACCACCACATCCATTCCCCCACCCCAGAAAATGTTTAGGAGAACAGATGAGCCTTGCATTGAGCTGAAGTTGAACAGATTGAGTCTCTGCTGAATTAATGGGGAAAGCAAGTTCTACAGTCAATGACACCTATCTGAAAATGGCCTGACTGAACCCCTTTATGATTAACCAAGGAACTGAGAGCTTGAGTGCCTGAGATGATCTCAGCTGGCACGGTATTATAAAGGGGGACAGAGAGAACCTGAGGTAACCAGACCCAACCCAATTAAGGGTTTTATAGATTAAAACCAGCACCTTATATTGCTCTCAGCAATGTTGCCTTCTGTACCAGCTGAAGTACGAGTGCTCTTAGTTTAGAGAGGCAAGATAGGTGAGGTAATACCTTTTATTGGACCAACTTCTGTTGGTGAGAGATAAGCTTTCAAGATCCGTGTAAGCTCAAAAACTTGCCTTTCTCACCAACAGAAATTGGCCCAAAAGATATTATCTCACCCACTTTGTCTCTCTAATATCCTAGGACCAGCATGGTTACAACACTGCTCTTAGTTTAGCAGTTTAATTCTGTGCAAGCAAATTGCAGTAATCCCAAAATGACAAAGCTATGGATCACCGTGGCAAGATCCACATCCAGAAGAAACAGCAGCAACCTTCTGGACAAGCATAGATAATACTCTTGGTCACTGCCACTGTGCTGGTACTTGGTTGTCAAAAAATCAGCAAAGGATCCGAAAGAACTCTGTAGGGGAGTGGCTTACCTTTCAAGTGTCAGTCATACATCTGCACCTCAGTTTCCCTACTAGTCCAGCCTTGTAGGCTGTCATGATGCTTTTGACCCAGTGGTTAAAAGTTCAAAATCCACCAAAAACACAATCTTTCAGTATTCCCTGCACTCAATAGCTAGCTCTTCACTCCTAATTATGCAGGGCTCTCTCCCAAGGCTATACAGTAGCTGAGGCGGGGTGAAAATACAACACAGACTTTTTGGTGACCTTTCTGTGTTTAAGTAGTCCATTTTGCCCCTTGTCAGGCTCTGTAGTTTGTTAGCCCTTTCCTGGGCTCAACAATTCCTTTGCCCTATTGGAGCAGGGCTAAGGGAGGGTGGAAGGAAATCCTGGGACTCAGCCCCTAGCTAAATGCAGGTGTCACACCCCAATGCCACTCTGCTTATGCCTGCCTGTGTCTCTTCCTTCTCACATCACCTCTTCTCTGGCTCTTTCTACATCTTGTCCTGCTCTTAGGCTGCACCTGGCTCCACTCCACTGCCACCACCCTTGTAGCTGTTTCCCAACTTTACGTCTGTCACTGTGGAAAGACCAAACTAGGTCTTATTTCCATCCCAGCCTGCTTCAAACTCAGTCCCAGGCTCACCGTATGTAGTCCCAGCAGAGACATGATTTCTCTCTGGAACTACGTTTCCTAGAGTGCCTCTGCCTTTGAAGGCCAAATCCCCACCACCAGCTGGGCTCATGGCACCGATTCTTAAAACGGTCAGCATGCTTCAGTACAAAATTCCAGATTACTCATTTGGTTACTAGGTTTGCTTATTTGATTTGATGAAGCATTGGATAGCTATACTGGTGTTTCTCAAACAGTGGGTTGTGGGCCCCAGGGGAATCACAAAAGGCAATCTGGGAGGTTGAGGCACTGAAAATGTTATTAGTCATGCAAAGAAAATCTCACTCCTTGTCCACCTTTATCCTTCAAAGTCAAGTATTCTCTGTCAACTTCTCAAAATACATACACTAATTATATAGGCTTATAACTGATACTTTTTACTCTCACTTTCATAAGTAAATACAAGGAGATAATGAAAATATTTTACTTTGAATAAGTTGTCACCAATCTGAAAAGTCTGAGAAATACTGAGAACCACAGCAACAGAAAAAGTGCTCTTAGGTAATCAAAACCAAGAGGCTAGCTTCTGGGAGTATGCTTTGTCAAGCAGATTAATGGATCAACCATTAACTTGACAGTGACTGTGTCTTCTGGTTGACAAAAAGTCCAAACTACCAGATAAGAAAAGCGATTCATTGCTGCCATAAAAAAAAAATTGTCAGTCTACTAAACAAAGAGGAAAAATAAACAAGCTATTTCCATGACAATAGAATTGATTGTATACACATCTTTTTCTTAAGACATGTCCATCAGTCACCGCAAATGGGAAAAAAATGTAACAGAAAACACAAAAAAGCCTATCTTACTTACCTACAATCTATAATTAAAGCTCAGGGATTTTTTAACTCTAAGTTTAAATATTTTTGCTTAAATGAGACGTGCAGGGAACAAAGCAAAAAGAAGAATACAAAACCTACCAATGTGCATAAATAAAAACATCCATATTTAGACACTTTAGTGGGGTCAGTATCCAAATACATCAACACAATCAGCACCCTAAAATCACTCAATCCAAGTATGGAGAAGATCTCTAGTTTACAGCGTTTTTATTCTAAGCAACAGTTTAACACACGTCAACATACTGCATATGTACATGAGCAATGGTTCTAATACACAAAAATATTGCATGCTGTGTACATGAATTTAAACTGTCTATGCTTTTATCATTATCTGAGGGACTGACAGAATATTGCTCCAAGTATGATCAGTTAACTATATCTCTTCCATGAAGTTTTACAAAGATTCTTTCAATCTTTTCAAATGATACAAAAGGGTTTTTTTTTTTAAAAAGGATAAAATATTGTCCACATTTTTGAGATTTCATACAGTCTTAAACAGCACAGCTGTTTTTCCACATTAACAGTGGCTTGCTAGAACATTGAAGAAATGGAATACTTCATCTTTATCCAAGACTGCCACTTCAGTTGAACATTCGGTACATTTGACTGGATGATATACTTCCTCCTCTTCCTGATTTGCTTGCACAGTGGTGATCTCGTTGCTGTGTTTCATTTTCTTATGCCCTTTCTTTATCTTCTTGTTCACTGGGCCTTTGTATTTTAGAACCTCTTCTTTGTTAACTGAGCAGTTCATCACAAACATTGCTCTGTACTGCGTTTTGTAGGATTCATGTCTAGGAAGAAGAGAAGAAAATGCAATGGTCATATTCTCTGATAGAATTCTGCTTCCACAAAACTGGTTAACACTGCTGAAGGTAGGATTGAAGACAGGAAACACCAAATCGAAGGACTAGCAGCCTGTCAAAAGTGAAGTCTTATAAACAAAATAAAAATCACAACTACAAAAGCCAGGAAAATGTAGCGTTTCTTTAGTTTTGAAGTTAAGCTGTTTAAAAATAAATAAATGCTTATTTTGATAAGCATCCCTGAACTACATAGCTATATTACTATGGAATCATGAATGGTGATTTATGGCTAAAAATGGGACAAAGATTAGAAGCCAGAATTTGAACCATCATTTGCCCCCCAACATGAAATATTCAAAATCATTTTAAGCCTGTCATTTCTCATGATTCAGATCAGTCCAAAACTAATTTTGTTTTTCAGAAAAATGTTTATGAACCGCAAATCTCATGCCAATTTAAATTTAGTATCTTAAATGTTAAATTTTTGAGCTAATATATTTACCCTAGAAAGATCAATTCAGATCCAACCTTCAGGACCGCTTTCAAGGAAGGGGTGACTATATATGACATACATACATATTTAATTTTATTTATTTATATTTGTAGTTTGCTTGTTTCCATCCTAATAAAATTCTGTTTTACTGTTCCTCAATTCATCTCCATGCTGTATGTTCCCAACTCTTTCCTGCTTAGATGATCCCAAATCCTTGCATCTGTTATTCAACCATGAACCTGACCCAGACATACCTCGCTTCTCTCATTCAGTTTTGGCTTTCAAAGACTTTCTCAGTATGAACAGTGACTTCCTCCATTTTAGCCAAGCAGTCCTTTCAAAGCCTGAAACACCAGGCAACTGCCATTAAGGTAAATAGATAAGAGAGCTCAACACTTCTCAGGACTGGGCCTTTGTGAACATCATTATACAGTCTCTAAAATCTACATCTCAAGAAGAGTGTGGAACTTTTGTATGCAGCACAGAGCCCAAAAGGAGACCAAGTGAGAAGTACAAAGTGTAGCAGATGACAGCCAACAGTTCAGAGAGGAAGGTGTTAATTTCCCCCCCCTCTCAAATTTGTGTTTTTGTTAAGATTTCTCTCTTCAAAATCTTGGATAAGGTGGGTACCAACTCAGTTACAACATTAAGAAAATTAACTCCTAGTGTCAAGGACATAAGACTAGGCACCAAAGATCATTATAATGCTTAGGATAGTGAAGTCCAGATGAGTTAAAAATCATTTGAACACTCCAGGAAATTGTTTTGGGCAAGAGCAGAGGCATTTTCCTGCAACTAGTCAAACATGAACCCAGTACCTTCATCTCAATGTTCTGTATTCACTCTGGAATACTAGTTCACTGTGACCCACTATTCTTTCATAATATCAACATATTGCTAGGGATATTTACTAATCTGCCTGTGACTACCACTTCCCCCCATACTCAAACTCTTGCTTAGCTGAAAAACTATCAATGTACCACAAAGACTGAGTATCATTTGAGTATTTGATCATTTATTCATTCAGAGGTTGAGCCAAGCCGCTAACAAATGGACTGAAAATACAGCTGACTGACTGGTTTGCAAAACAGACAGGATCTTTAAGATTAACACTTCTGAAAAGCATTAGATATAGTGCAAATCACTGTCTCATAAATATTCAGTGAATCTGCAAAACACTCTTCTACATATTGCTTATTTCCATACTGGTCCCACCCCGATCTCTCTACAGAAAAATTCTAGATTTGCTACTGCTGAGCCAAGGTGAAATATAATTGCATGCATGTGTTGAATCCACACCTTTACTTCCATAACGATACATCTGCTCTGTTTAAAACTAATAAGTGTAAATTACATATTTCACTGCAGCTGAAAATAAGACATTACAGAAAGATCACTTCATGTTTATGGTTCAGTAATTACCTCTGACAGTCAAAGCACAATGTAGTCATGCAAGCAGGGCAGTTCAAAACAGCATCACTGTTTGGAATGGCTGGAGGTTTGGACTGCTGCTGCTGAGTTCTTCTTATATTTTGGTACCTACCAAGAGGTAAACAAACAGGTGAAAACATCCATCCCTACAGGTTAGGCATCTAGACTGAACCTTAAAGCTGTATTTACAACCAAACCCCCACCTCCCCACAGCAAATGTTTGATACCTCCTGGAACCCTGCTCTCCCAATCCAAATTTGCTCAGGAGTTTGGATCTTAACTGAGTGTGGATTTTTGGATCATGATCCTTTGCTCTGTGTGAAGCAGGGTGCATTTTTTCTAGGTCTAATCACCACAAGTCATTTAATTCTGCTTTCATCAGTTCTTGTTAAGCTGCAGAATCTAGTTTTCCTGCAGTCCAAGGGATTTTTACTTCATACACACCCCCAAAATCCCACAGAAAAGAAGCTCCAGGCTCTTTCCATTTTATCCAAACACACTTTTTCTGCCTCACTAAATTCCAAGCCTGTCAAAAACAAAAATGCATTCACACTAAACAATGACCTATAGCTAAACAATCTGGTGATCAAAATAGGCCAGGACATAAATAAATATTAGATGTCACCTAATCCTGCAAGGTCGCTGCATGTGGAACGCCCTTTGACTTCAATGGGAGTTCCTGCAAGTCACCCATGTGTAAATAAAGGTTTTTTTTTTTTTTTATAACAAGAATAAAAATATAAAGCAAATGGGGTGGTAATAAAGAAGCACATATAATCATTAATTTCGCTGGTGAAATTTGCAGGGTTAAATCCTACTAGAACTCCCATTAAAGTCAGTGGGAAGTTCATATGGAGTAGGATTTGGCCCCAAGTAAGTACCTACAGGTTCAGAGCATCACAAAAAGGGACCTGTAAATGTGGATAAGTGAACACTGTATTAAAACAAGCTTTTTTATTTCATATACTTCAAATGAAGTTCTGAATCAACAAAACAACTTTTAGACATACTGCCTTTATAGCACAGTCTTTTAAGTTACTCGGCATATTCAAGAATATTTTCAAGGGTTAAAATGTTTACAGCTGCTTACCCTCGTCTCTGAGAGTCCACCCACTCTTGGTCTCGATCATCTTCTTCTGGATCATAGAGTAGCTCATCGTTAGTAGGAATCCGGCGCTGCTGATGTCTCTTTTTTTTCCTGGCCGCCTGTGTACCTGGGAGATTTGTGCGAACATAGTTGAACTCTACCTCCCAAATAATATCATCCATTAAACAGAGAACTATTGTCTATTTCAGGGGTCCACAACCTTTTTCTTTCCGAGCCCCCCCCCACTCTCCAACATGCTATAAAAATTCCATGGCCCACCTGTGCCACAACAACTTTTTTTCTGCAAATCCAGTAGATTAAAAGCCGCCGGCAATAGGGACAGCATGCAGGGCAGTTGCCCAGGGCCCCATACCACAGAGGGCCCCCACGAAGCTAAGTTGCTCGGGCTTCGGCTTCAGCCCTGGGTAGTGGGACTCAGGCTTTGGCTTTCTGTCCTGGGGCCCAGTGAGTCTAACGACGGCCCCTCTCTGGTTTATTTTGGTGGATCCCCTGAAACCTGCTTGCAGCCCCACAGGGGGCCTGGGACCTGATTGAGAACCACTGATCTATTTAGCTAATTAACCAAAGTGACAGTTTCTACTTCATTTTTGCTGTGCTACAATCACAAATAATCCCCATTAAAACAAAGACTTGGATCACTCTCTTCTGCAGAACACTGCCAGAGAAGGATTAATGCAGCACCAGGCTATATAAATTACCACCTCTTTTTCAGAATTTTGGTGGTGGTGTGAGATGATGTACATGCCCCCAACCTAACCACCTGCCCTCAAGACCCTCTCCAGCCACAATCCCTGGCTCTAAAGAGGACTCTTCAAAGTCTGGAGCAGGGTATATTGCTGTAGAGATGGCCAACTCTTTCCTCAGTCATTTACCTACTTTATCTTCATCCTCCGAATCAGAGTCAAAATAAATGTCGTCATAATACTTTGTAGTGGTGACTGTTCCAGCTTGTCCAGTACTTGAGGAAGTACCTATTTATGAAATTATAACCAAACAAAATAAGAAAGCACCAGAATTAGCCATCATGAGCCCAATATACAGAAACAGACTATATCTCCAAGAGCGAATTCAGGAAGAGGGATCACCAAAGGCACATTCTCTGTAACTGTTTGAAAAAGCAACTGGGATCCATTCTTATGCACATGTGTAACTTTACCCTGTGAGTAGTCCCACTGAAATAAATGAATTAGTTTAATATTTAGGAGATTTAATAGCACTTACATAACACTTTATTTAGAGGCAAATTTAGACACATTAGTTGAAAACCTGTCTAAATTGAGACATATCAGTTTACACCAGTAACCCACTAGCTGATGTGTCTACCTTTATCTTGAAAATAAAGTGTTATGTAAATGCTATTAAATCTCCTAAATATTAAACTGATTGTACTGTGCTCCATGCACTGGCTTCGATGTGACTCTACATACTGCATAAAGTTACACACACTGAAGTCTTTGCAGGATTGGGGCCTAATTTATAAAATGTACCTACATCATCTTCTCTAGGCACAGATATACCAATCATAAAGCAACTAATGGACATAATGTCAGCTCAAAAGGATGGTCAGAATATAGTCCGGGGTGAGCCATCATTTGCAAATTATGGAACTCTACCCAGGAAAGTGTTACATGGCCTCTTTGGTAATACAAAGATAATTAAATGGAAACTATGCACAGGTTCACATCTGTCCAGTTAACTGGAAAAACAAGATTTACCTTGCTGAAATGTCTGCAAATCAAAGATCCTGTTTAAAATGGACCTTTTAATAGGTGACTTGGGAAGGTAATTAAGAATGCCTCACTATGCATTTTGTAACAGGAACAAAGAAACATGTTCTCCTCAACAGTAAGAAACTAATCCCCCTGGTCATTATGTCACTCTGAATCAAAAAGAACAGAAATATATCTGAGGGAAGCATTCTGGAGATGGACAGCTTTGGCTATTCAGAAGCAGCTTTTAGTCCTGCTGTGAGAGAGGTAATTATACTCCCAGTTCATAGACTAGCTTTCGAAATATTTTTTATCAGTGTTCTGTCAAGAGGCTAAGGTTTAAAATCTTTTTTTGGCCTGTTAACACACTTTAATTTTAACTAGTTTCAATCTGATAGCTTTTTGAGAAAATAATGACACTATTTGAAGTGTATGTTATTCACCCTAATTGATTACATTCAAATATACTCCTCCTAACAGTACCAATTTCCCTTATAAAAGCACAAAATGGAACTGAACATTGTTTGCTATATAATGATACATTAACCAATACCAACACTTTAAAATTGTGGCACACCCAGGGACTGAGGTTTACCAAGTTCAACACATCAAACACTATTCCTTTCCTTCTGAGAAGGGAATCCTTGTAGCTGCTTTGGATGCCTTAAAAAGCACCTGATTTTCACTTAAGAAGTCTTCTGAACATTACAAGTGCTCAGAGAGAAAGCAAAGCTTAAAAGCAGTTGTGAAAATTGCTCAAAGCCACTAAGGTTAGACCAGCACCACAAAGCTTAAAAAGTGGCTGTGTTATCTAAAATGCTAGTCAAAGACTAGAAACATTTATTCTGTGACAGCCATGGTAAACCACAGATGTGTGTGTCTTGGAACAAATATTTGTAGTATGTCCAGATTAGCATTTGCAATTCTGTTAGTTAACACAATTTAATCAGCAATCAATTCACTCAAGTTAAAATAGAATCACAAACTCTACTCTAGAAAAACCCTTTAGTGTAGCTCTACTCTGCAATTAAACTCTTCTAGCTCTGGGGGCTCCTGGGCAGTAAGCAATTTCTTTTTCACTTTGTAACATAAGTAGTATTTTATTTTTACTTCTTTCCTCTCTGTTGCCAGTAGGTGACCACTTCCTAGAGCCCCATGTCATAGGGGCTAAGTCCCATATGTCAGAAGTGGCGGCTGACAGCTCTCAAGATGATCTGCAGCAGATGGAGGGAATCTGCTGCCTGTTGTCCCTTCTATAAGCGGGTGATCCAAATCCTGGCAACATCAGGGAGCCACTGGAGGCAGGGGGAGAAATACAGCCCCAGCCCCCCATGTACACAGAGGAAGGGCAGGCTGAGAACAGGACTGGAGACCCCCTAAAAAGGAGCAGTGGACCAAGGAAGGCAAGCCACTAAATGAAAGAGCAGAAGCTCAGCAAGTCCACGAAAGGAAGAAAAGTCCTGGAAAGTGTGAAATGCCCCATTCATCTACATGAGCATTGGGATATTGATAGTAGTTTAAATTTAAATGGCTAGGTGAACTATTTAATTGCTGATTTAGCACAGATGTCCAGCTATGATTATCAGTGAACACACCCGTAAAAAAACTGAAGGGTCAAATAATGCATTAACTCAGCCACCCTATAATTGACTATTGTATAGAAGAGCAGATACTAAAACAGATATATTTACCTGTTTCTAGTGACTTCCACTTGCCCTCCATAGTTTTCATGGTGCAGTTTAGTTCCGCCTCCATTTCCTTTTGGAACTCATCTTCACTTGAAGATTCACTTTCTCCAGTAAGGCACTCCCTTATCAGTTTGCGCTTCTGATCGGGAGTGCCATATAAAAGCACATCCACTTCATCTTCTGAGCTATAGGATATTTAAGTATTAAAATCTATTATTATTGGTTTAAAATATTAACCTTTCTATTCATGCAATAAAGATATCTTTTGAATTGTTCTGAAGTATTGGAACAACTTATCTGTCTAATGATTGGACATATTTTACCATTTTAGTTGGACTACTGCTCCATTTTGGCCTATATACTAAGGCCACAATCCTGCAATTGACAGTGAAGTCAGTGGGTCTGTGGGTAAGCACAACAATCTACCTATGCATTGTCAACTGCAGGACTAGAGTCTTAAATATTTCAGTTTAAACAAAAAACTACTCTGATTGTAAGTTTAAAAAAAACCAAAAAACAGCAGCAAGCTTTGAAAAAAAGTCCTAGAAAATTATGTTTCCTTTAAAGAAGGAAATTGCATTTGAGTGAAATCGTATACTGTTCACCATAAATTACAGCCTGCCTCCCTTCCATTATATGCCCCTTGTGCTTCATTTCTTAGCAATGCACAGCAGGGGTGCAATAAGACACAGTGTGGGAATGAAGGAGTCAACAGTGCACAAGACCATTTTTAAAAAGTCTTTATGAGAATGTAAGATTTGTGTTCCTGTCGCGTTCTTGCAATGAACCATGTATGCTTATTTACACTGATGCAATCACAATGCCGATAAACCTATAATTTTAGTTTTCATGGTGTTACAAGGCACTAGAATAACCCAAAACAAACACTGAAAATAAAACAAAGTAGGACTAGAAACTGAAATGGGAATATAGATAAGTTTGGCGGGATTCTATTTTTAAAAGAAATAATTCAACAGCTAATACGGATATGTACTTTTAAACATTTTTCAAAGGAGACATTCACAGTTGTGCAAAACTAAGGTTTTAAGGGTTTATCATCAATTTAAATGTTTACAGTGGCAAGAAATGATGGAGGGATCAGATCTGAGCTTGAAAGAGGTAAAGCGTCATAAGCAGGTTGTTTCAGCAGAGCTGTAAACAAGAACTTTACGCAGCATTTGTTACATCACGTTTTATGCTCATTAAGGTGGGACTCTAAGAAGTTCTCCTGCAGCAGCTCGCTCGCTTTGCCTGCCTGTACATTCCGGCTACTATCAATGGAAATACTTTACGCTGGGCGTGTGGGTGCCGAAGTCATTTCTAGCCCTTGCGGGCCGAAGTCCGGAACTTTATTAGAAGAGGAGAGTAAAGAAGCAGAGTCTTCACGTGACACCTCCGAGTCCTGCCCGGGCACTGGCGTGTCTCTGCCTGCGTCAGTCATGGGGACGCCAGGCCCAGTCAGGCTCTGCGGGGGACTCTCTCAGCCCCTCCCCGGGTCGCTCGGTACCTGCTCTGCCCCGGCTCCTCATCGCTGGGCTCCTCGATCACGTAGGGATCATCGTCCTCCTGCAGGCGGCTCATGGCGACACCCAACTAGCTCCCTCTCTGCTCCGGCCGCTCCGCTCCGCTCGGTGCAGCGGCAAACTCGGTCCCCAGCCCCGGTCCGCCCGGAAACCTGCTCCGCCACCCGCTTCCGCTCCTGTGCCCCGGCCCGTCCCGGCCGGGCTAGGCCCCCGCGAGCGCTGCGGCCGCGCCCAACAAGCCACCGAGCTCCTTCCTGGGGCCCGATCCCCGGATCAAGGAGGCCGCCCACCTCCGCCTGCCTTTCATCCCAAGTGCACGAGCCAGCACGGGAGAGCCACGCACTGATAGTGGCCAGTGCACGGGGGGAAGGTGCAAGCCCAGTGCCAGCTAGTGCCATAAACTGCCCTTTACAACGGCGCAACATCCCCTCCTCCCTAAATCCCTCAGCGCGGTGAAAAACTTCACTCTGTGACCACTGGAGTTAGGCCGATTTAACCCGCTGTAACAGGCGGCATTCTTCCCTATCAACCTATCTACCAACCACCATTTGGAGGAAATGGATTAACTACAGTGATGGAACAAACACTGCTGGTGTTGTAGGAAGTTTAGAGGTCCTATTTTAACTATTTACTTTGTTGTTAACAGTATATGCTTTGTACTCCTTTCCTCCTATAGTCTGATTATAATTATGAGCGCCTCAGAATACATACATAAAAGGCATGATCCCTAAAATGATTCGCATATTATTATAGACACAACTGGAAATAATTATATGCACCAGTAGTCACTGGAAATGTTGATTTTCAAACTTGGAAGCTAAACAATCCAATACATGATGCAAACAGCATTTTCAGCATCAGCTCCTCTTTAAGGGCTTGTCTATATCAGGAATTTATACCTGTGTAGCTACATATCTGTACAATCCCCCAGTATAAATGGCTGCATTAGAGTAAAGGAAGGCTTGTACTGTGCATCTTACCCATGTTTGAAACCACTTCTGTCATGAGACCCAAAAATGGTATATCAGTGTGAACGCATGTAGGAGATCTAGTTATTGGCATATTAACTCACTTCTGTCTGGATCTCCAACACAAAACCCCACTTATCCAAATCCCTGCTGCGCTGTCAATTGTCCACAAAGCAACACAAGCAGCAATTCCGAGACTTTGGGAGTCATGAAGCAGATAACAAGGTATAGACCAGTGGTTCTCAAACTTTTTTTTTTTTTCCACAGACCACTTGAAAATTGCTGAGGGTCTCGGCCGACCACTTAATGATCTTTCCAAATGTTGTTTGTACTGTTAGCTAACTATTGTAAAGTGCTTTGGATAAAAACGCTAAAAAAAAATTAACATTTTTTTGTTCTACAAATATTATCAGTAGTCTTAACTTTCTAATGCGATGGATGTGCCCTCTCTCCCCCACGGCAGCAGCCCCCGAGCTGGGGCTGGGAAGGACGGGGGTCTCTTCCTGGCAACTGCAGTCCTGGAGCTGGGGAAAGTCACCTTTCTCTGGCCGCCATAGCCCTGCAGGTCCTAAATTCCCCCAACCCCCTCTTCTCACCCTACTGCCCCCTCTCACCTACCTCCTAAGGCCACCAGCTCACCTTACATGTGCGTCTTCTCCAGAGTCCAGGCACCTAATAAGAGGACCCACGCCTGCACACACCATAGAATGGAACTTGCGGAACACAGTTTGAGAACCTCTGGTATAGACACTTCTGCACAGGTGCTTTGGAATTACACAACAGAACCACAGCTCTGGAAAAAGACTCATGGTTCAAATCACTAACCACAGACTCAGGCCTTGTCTACACTCAAGTTTCTGTGCAGTAAAGCAGCTTCTGCAGTGTAACTGCCAATGTGTACACACTGCCAAGCCACTTAGTGCACAGAAACTGCACAGTTGCAGCGCTGTAAAAAACCACCCCGATGAGAGGTGTACAGCTTTCTGTGCTGGGGCTACACCCTGGTCGATTACAGTGCTACAATTGGCCCCCCGGAGGGGTCCCGATTACAGCGCTGCAATTGGCCCCCCGGAGGGGTCCCACTGTGACACATGGCTAGAAAGGGTTAAACATCCTGCACAATAATCCTCAAAAGACATGTGGGGAGATGTTTGTGTTTTTGTGTATTTACATATGTATGAGTATGGTCGACAATGTAGACAGGGACTTGATTATGCTGTATACTGATAATTCAGAGATCAAAAGAACATCCTAGCACAGGGGTCGGCAACCTTTCAGAAGTGGTGTGCCGAGTCTTCATTTATTCACTCTAATTTAAGTTTCGCGTGCCAGTAATACATTTTAACGTTTTTAGGTCTCTTTCTAGAAGTCTATAATATATAACTAAACTATTGTTGTATGTAAAGTAAATAAGGTTTTTAAAATGTTTAAGAAGCTTTATTTAAAATGAAATTAAAATGCAGAGCCCCCCGGCCTGGTGGCCAGAACCCGGGCAGTATAAGTGCCACTGAAAAGCAGCACGCGTGCCATAGGTTGCCTACCCCTGTCCTAGCATTTAAATAAATTGTAAACATGGGATATCTCTGTATTCATCTCTTTTTGAAATGTATAGCAAATAATCTGAATAGTGCAGGAACAAGCAAAATTGCCTTAAGTTAATTCTATACCTAAGTACCAGTGAGGACCTCTTTCAAAGTCATCCTAATTACCTTTTGTTCCCGGAGGAACTCCCAACTTGTCAAAGAGGACATGAAATTGTATAAAAGATCCTTGGGTTCTGATTCTGTCATCTCAGATTTGCTTAAGCTTCATCAAGGGACATTTGAGTCGCAAGACTGAGGTCTTAGTTAGGGTGGTACGCCCTGACTATGATATTTGGCTTTGGACTATAACCTATGAAGTGAATTCTAAAGGAACTCTTTGCAACTACAAAGCTCACCATCTCTGCTATGAATCTAAACCTCAATGAATTGAACTCATGGTTGTATGTATATTGATCTTTTAACCATTCTCTCTCTTTTGTTTTTTAATAAACTTTAATTTAGTTAATAAGAATTGGCTGGAGCATGTATTTGGGTAAGATCTGAAACATTCATTAACCTGGGAGGTAATGTGTCTAAGCCTTTGGGACGGGTAGAACCTTTTCTTTTATATGATGAAATAAGACTTTCAGAAATCATCATATTTGACTTAATTCCCTTAAAGTGATCCAGTCTCAGGCCTCCATCCAGATACCTGTATTTGGATTTCTGAGTAACCAGTAAGGTAATAAAGAAGCTGTTGTATGGTGGCTTGGTAAATCTAAGTATTAGAATATCCACCAGCTTTATGCGGAGTGTCTTCCCCATTCCTTGGGGTTTACCCTAATTGAGTGACCTCAGCTGGCCCCAGCTGGGACCCCAGTCACATGCACAATGCCTGTTCTTGCCTTTCTGGTCATCGGTCTCAGCACATCTTTTCAGGTGACCATGCCTGCTCCATGCACCAGGCGATCCTCCGTAGTCCGAGCTGCTGGACCTCATCAGCATTTGGGGAAAGGAGGCTGTCCAGGCCCAGCTGCGCTCCAGCCGTTGGAATTAAACCTATGGCCAGAATTCACGATTCAGGACAGAAAGGGGCCATGACTGGGACACACTGCAATGCAGGGTCAAAGTGAAGGAGCTGCAGAATGGTATGGGCGGCAAACCGCCTCTCCAGTTCCACGCCTATGAGCTGCCGGTTATACAAAGATCTGGATGCGATAGTCGCTGGCGACCCCATCTCCACTGCGAAGGTCACTGTGGATACTTCAGTGGCTCACGCGCCAGTCAAGAGTGGACTGAGCCAGGAGGAGGAAATCTTGAACAAGGATTGGGACCCAGAGGCAGAAGACGACTCGGAGGTCAGAGATGCATGCAGCCAGGAGCTCTTCTCTGCCTTAGAGGAAATGCAAACAGGAGAGGAGGCCCCTGGGAAAGTGGCTTTGATTTTAGGAACTCGCAAAAGTGAGTTGTTGGGAGCATGAAGGTTGCAGAAAGCAGGCTTGTGTCTGTATGATGTTGCTTGACTCCCTCACTTCATAGGAATCTGCCTCAGAGATCTCCACAAAACTCTCATGGAGACACTGGGCAATCTGCTACCACAGGTTCTTTGGCAGAGCTGCTTT
Organism: Terrapene triunguis; assembly: GCF_002925995.2. NCBI lineage: Eukaryota > Metazoa > Chordata > Testudines > Emydidae > Terrapene > Terrapene triunguis. The sequence goes on from NW_020664447.1 coordinate 55,956,777, forward strand.
GTTTCTTGCACCATTAAGAGTAACTTTCCTGCACCACTCTGCCGTCATGGAGAGGGGGGAAGGGAGACCATTGCTGCACACAGGCGAGCCGCATAAGGGCCAGGGCGGAAGCCGCAGTCTTAGAGAAGACCCTCCCTTGATTCCCTGCTCACCCTCAGCAGCAAGATATCTTCCATAATGAACACAGCCTGTGGAAAATACAGTAATGATTATAAGGCCCCCCCTACAGTGCTGGCTCTCCCCAAGAGTCACGTGCCCAGTGTACAGTACGGTCCCGGAACCTGATTTTCCCTGCTGCTGTGGTTACTCACCATTTGGGGGGTCTTGTGGCTCATGTGTGCTTGCCTGGGGTCAGCCAGTTAGTGATAAGTATGTGAACAGTGGCTGTATTTTAAAATCACTGAATCAGTGGTCTCTGTGTTGCAAACAATACTGCTTCTGTAAAATGCTGCATTTTGGCTTCACAGATATGACCTTGGGAGCCCAGCTTCCCTCTTTATCGCTGGCTGAACTGCTGTGCAGAATTAGAAAGCATCCACGAAGAACTAAAGAGGACTTTCTGCATGATGTCATGATGCACTCTGCGGCCGAAAAACAAAAATTGAAGGAGTGGTGGGACAGCGAGAAGAGGGACCGACAGGAGAACGCAACACACCAGAACGAAGCCACGGAGCAGCTCTTAAATTTTATGGAGTGCCAAGCGGATGCGCTCCAGACACTATAGCACTGCAAACCGAGCAGCTCCACGCCAGTCTTCCCCTGCAGCCACTGTTGCAAAACTCTTTCCCAGGGCCCCCCCAAGACACCGCCTCCTCCTGGGGCCCTCCCTTTCCCCATCCCCCTCAGTGCTGATGTGTTGTTTTGTTTGTCTCTCTCCTCCAGTTGTTGTTTTTTAATAAAAGAATTGTCTTGGTTTGAAAGCAATCTTTATTCCATTAATTGAAAGCAAACAGAGGCCTTTCAAAGCAACAGGCAGTTTTCATAAACCTTCATAGAGCATTGTTTGCACCAATCACAATCACCTCCTACCATTACAAGCACTGGACTCCCGAGCATAGCAACAATTAGTGGCTTTCAGCTTCAAATTGCTGCCTCAAGGCACCCCTGATCCTTATGAGATCCTGTTCTGTGCCCCTCTAATAGCCCTGGTCTCTGACTGTTCAAATTCAACCTCCAGGTGCTGAGCCTCAGCGGTCCAGCCCTGAGTGAAGCTTTCACCCTTCCCTTCACAAATACTATGGAGCGTACACCACACAGCTATAAGCATAGGAATATTGCCATCGGCCAGGTCCAGCCTCCCATATAGGCAGCGCCAGCGGGCCTTTAAACGGCCAAAAGCACAGAACAGTCATTCTGCACTTGCTCAGCCTGTTGCTGAACCGCTCCTTGCTGCTGTCAAGGTTCCCTGTGTATGGCTTCATAAGCCACAGCATTAAGGGGTAGGCAGGGTCTCCAAGGATCACAATGAGCATTTCGACTTCCCCTAAGGTGATCTTCTGGTCCGGGAAGAAAGTCCCTGCTTGCAGCTTCCTGAACAGGCCAGTGTTCCGAAAGATGTGTGTGTCATGCACCTTTCCAGACCAGCCTGCGTTAATGTCCATGAAACGCCCACAGTGATCCACAAGCGCCTGGAGAACCATAGAGAAATACCCCTTCCGATTAATGTACTCGGTGGCTAGGTGTTCTGGTGCCAGAATTGGAATATGCATGCCATCTATCACCCCTTCACAGTTAGGGAAGCCCGTTTTTTCAAAGCCATCCACAATGTTACGGACGTTACCCAGAGTCACAGTCTTTCGGAGCAGGATGCGATTAATGGCCCTGCACACTTCCGTCAACACGAGTCCAACGGATGACTTTCCCACTCCGAACTGGTTAGCGACCGATCAGTAGCAGTCTGGAGTAGCCAGCTTCCACAGTGCAATCACCATGTGCTTCTCCAATGGCAGGGCAGCTCTCAGTCTCGTGTCCTTGCGCCACAGGGCTGAGGCGAGCTCACACAGTCCCATGAATGTGGCTTTCCTCATCCGAAAGTTCTGCAGCCACTGCTCATCATCCCAGACGTGCATGATGATGTGATCCCACCACTCAGTGCTTGTTTCCCGAGCCCAAAAGCGGCGTTCCACTGTGGTCAACACCTCCGTGAATGCCACAATCTCGTACCGTAGCTATTACACATAGCGAGATCAATGTCAAACTCCTCTTGTCTTTGTAGTTTAAGGAATAACTCCACTGCCACGCGTGACATGTTAGAGAGAGTGAGCAGCATATTGGTCAACAGTGCGGGATCCATTCCTGCAGACCAAAGAGGCAGGACGCGCAGTACACAAACCGTTGAAAGATGATGCCAAATGTGGAAGGAAGCACAGGGATTTCTGGGATGTGAAGCAATGCATTATGAGGCATTGCGACAGGACCCAGGAGGCCCCACGACCCCCTCCGTCTTCCCACAACTCTTAGCAGCAGAAGAGGAAGAGATGCTCTGTGGGATAGCTGCCCAGAGTGCACCGCTCCGAATACCGATGCAAGTGCCGCAAGTATGAACACGCTATTGCGCAGGCAGCTGACAGCGTAAACACACATTAGCGGTTTCCCTTCAGCACTCCCTGAGTGGCGATGTAACTCTGCCAGTGTAGACATACCCTAAGGATCCAAAGTCAGTAAGAGTCACAGCCCAAAATTTTGGTCAGGGGAACGTGACCCTCCTCTGTCATTCCTGCCACTCCTTCATGTCCAAATCGTTGTTTTTAGGGTTGTTTTTTGTTTGTTTTTTTGAGACAGAGCTACTTGTGTTTAACCAAGAAGGGGCGAATTACAACACTGTCTCTCTGACTGCCTCCCCTGCTTTCCAAACTCATGCTTTTGTCACTCCTCTTCCTCTTTCCTACTAAAAAAAACAAACTCTTTTTAAAAATTACTTTCCTCTAGAATGGTAACCAAGTCTGAAACAATGTCTAGGTGAACTAGACGGTACCAGTAGATAGATAAGCTAATAAACCTTCAAAATTTAAGTGAGAAGAGTTATTGGAAGAGTCTAGCAGGAAGCAGGGTCAGTCCAATCCAACACTATTCAACAATTTGCTTCAGAGGACGAGTGGAGAAAATGCTGATCAAATTAACCAGATTTGCTACAAATACCTATTTAAATTATTATAGATGATACAATGACTGCATAGTTTTAGAAAAAAATCACTGATTTCACAGTTTATTTTACAATAATTGGGATTAGTCTACAAGTTAAGGCAAACATACTAATGCATTTGCTTTTCCTTTTAAATCATAATTATAAAGATTACATAAAGTTCTCCAAAATTTCTAAGAAATGTTCATTATTTGGAAAAAATCATTAAGATGCTTGACACCAGGACATGGAAAAACTAAGACAATGCATACAATGCTTTATAATAACAATATTCAAACATCTAATGGCAATATTTAATCCATTTGAACAATACATTCAAATGGGCAACTTCAGAAATTACTTACAAAGGTAAATAAGATTGGCAGCCATACCATAATACTATTCATAACATGAACATAATTATATTGGCTACTTTCACAAAGAAACAGGACATTTGATTTCTGAACAATGAAAGCGTACAATGATTAAATAAACGTGTGTGTGAATACATGTGCATAAATGAGTATGCTGTTGCTTCATATAGTCTGGAACTGCTTTCAGGAGTCTTCACTTTTTCAGAGAAGAGGAGCTTATTTATGCATACTTTGCCAACTGATTTCTCCGGTGAGATGTAAATCCCTATTAAAAGTCATGAAAACAAAATCCAGAAGAAGGCAGCCCTTGTTAGTGGATGGACAGAGTGTTTTATGTGTCTCCATTTAACACTGCCAGGCAGCTCTGCAGCAGCTGCAAGTTACCCTGTAGAAATAAAGAAAACGATGACCACATTTACCTATTTTCTGAGGTATAAAATATTTTTAAAAGAAGATAAAATTAATTACTTATTAAGCAGCATGGATAGTTATAAAACATTTCTAAAATATTTTTGTTTAAGCAATTTTCATCTTTTAGAAAGATCTGTTGAACATAGAAAGCCGATCTCAAGGAACCGCTAAACAGAAATTTTGAGATCTAGTACACTTTCTGAATTTGGTTACTTTAAATAACTTCTCCACTACATCTCATATCCTTCCCATACATATCTCAACAAAAGTCTATTTGTGATACAAAACACAACAAATTCACCATAGAATTCTGTCGTCCTCCTTTCTTTTACAGTTAAATTCTCAGTTGTAAAAGGATGACTGAGATTTGTGTGGAAGATATTCTTTCAGGTACCCCTCACTCAAAAAAAGATAGTAATACTACTATTGTCAGATTATTCCCATAACAAAATTATTCAAGTAATACATTGTATATAAGTAAAAATAAGATAGACAGGAATTTCTTTGATATATTTATCTTGGAGCAATGCAGGAAAACAGAATCAATTAAATGCCCTAAACCAATGATTTAAAGGGTGGTCCTATCCTGAAAAATTACAAAAAGTGGCACCTTATTCCTCAGACATGTTCCATGTGTGTTATCACTTTGGTAGTGACAAAATAAAAAACTAACTTGTTAGCACTGCAGAGAGAGCAGCTATAGGAGAGTGGTTATAAGAACTGTTAATCAAGTTTCAACTGCAAGGCCAAATCTATCCCTAGTTGTACAGATGTAAATAAAAACAAATTGGCGTGCAAAATCTTCATTACTAGTGATGTAGAAAGCAACAAAACTTGAGTTTGTACTCCAATCTAAAGCTGAAGAGTATCGGCAAGAAACAGGAATTGGTAAGAATGAACATTCTAATATTCCATCTAGTCCAATGCAAGATGGACAGACAAAACCCCATAATGCACAATTATACCATGGAAAATGCTTCATGATCCCAGTTAGTAATGAAAATATACCCTATCAAGCATGTGAACTGATAAATTTTATAGTTTTAAATTCTGTTCTTAGTCAAATCCAGGTCTTTCTTGGTAACTATTTGCTTCTGTAACCTGTAGCAGTGAGTTCCATCACTTTATGTATGATCTTAATTTCAAATTTGATTTTTAATATAAAAGAAGCTTTTGATATGAAAAAAAAAGAAGCTCTACTGCTTCTGTTTAACCTATACAATGACTAAGATTCTTGCACCTCTCCAAAGTAAGCAGTTCAATTATGTATAAAAGACTTCATATAAAAAAAATAATCTCACAGCCATCCCCCACTGTTTGTTTTGTTTCCTTTGCCCTTCTTTGGAGAAATGGAACAATCATGTCAGTTAAAACTCCAAACACCAATCTTGTCTGATCCTTTACCCCATCCATCCTCCACTCACTGGCAGCAGTCACCAGTACTCCACAAGAGAAACTAAATTTTTCCTGTTGTATATATGAATTACACCAACACGGTGTTTTCTTATATCCACCCTTCAAACCCATGTAAGGTGCAGGGGGAAATCACCTATGTTGCTAGGTCATAGGGACCCAGGAGTCTGAGGCCCATGTTAGTAGACTGATCATGGCAAAGGTTGATCTTTGCCCAATGCTGGAAAGGTGAAAGAGGTAGAGTGGAGCCTATAGTATGCTGGAAGAATAGACAAAATGTGTGTGTACTGTATATGGATGGCAATACATGAGAGATCGTGGTCTCTGGCCTGCAACAGGAGGCTCTAGTTGCCAGCCAGGTATATGTAAAACATGTAAAAATAGAGGATTTTGGATTCCAGCCATTCTACTGAATAATTAACAGGCAATCTCTCATCAACATGGAGAAATTATGTAGGAAACTCATCAGCATTAATGTTAATTAAATCCATGCATCAGTGGGAAAACAGATCCATTCAAGTTTAAGGAAATCCCAACATTGCCATATTAGAATGCATAAGTCACTTCTGACAAGTGGTACACCACTTAACTTTTCTGATCTGTGGTGATGGGCATTTTTTCCCCTTTAAGAATAGAACAAGTTTCATATACTAAGAACAGAACAAGTTTCATGTACTAAATCTTTCAGATACTGGGTGGCAGATGAGGAACACATCCCTCATAACCCCTATGTTTGGAGAAGACAACAAAAACCTGTATTATTGTAAGGCATACATGTCAAAACTGGGTTTTGTCCCACCTTACATCCACATTTGAGTATCTAAATTTAATTGCCAGATCAGGATTCTGTAATGAGTTGTTGATTGAACTATGTAAGCTGCACTTAAGTTGCACTGTTTATCCTCACCAATTCCAGAGTATGATCACCATCTTGTTTATGAACTGTAGTTCAAGTTCAACGTTACAGAACTAAGATGGTTTTAAAGTGGTAACCAGGTTTACATGTGATTTTCACATGAGATAGCCAAACATTAAATACAGACTTCTACACTTACAGCTCAAGAGCGTCTATATGCATAATATATTGAACTTGCGAACCAAGTGAGTTGCGAGAGTTGCGAATCGAGTGAGCTGCAAGCAGAGGGAGTTTGCCTAGGAACCGAGCTATGGTGAGTGTTGCATTGGGGGGCTGCGTTGTGAGATGGTGGGGTGAATATCTGAGTGTTTGTCTGCTGTGACCATTTGTCTGACTGGTGCCAGTTACAGGGACTGTTTGACTGGGTGTTTGTTTAAAAAGTGTGACTGTTTGACCATGTGGATTGTTTGTTTGAACAGTTTGAACAGCATTTCATAGTCACTATCACTGTCCTGGTCAGGTAGTTGAAAATAGATCCCTACTGTTATATTCTTATTAGAACATGGAATTACTATCCATGAGATTCTATGGAACATGTGGATTCATTTAAGATTTTTACTTCATTTGATTTTGATTCTACATTTTCTTTCACATATAGTGCCACTCCCCCCCTCGGCACGACTTGTTCTGTCCTTCAGATATATTTTATACCCTGGAATGATTGTGTCCCATTGATTGTCCTCATTCCACCAGGTTTCTATGATGCCTATTATATCAATATCCTCCTTTAACACGAGGCGCTCTAGTTCATCCATCTTATTATTTAGACTTCTAGCATTTGTCTACAAGCACTTTAAAAACTTGTCACTGTTTATTTGCCTGCCCTTTTCTGATGTGTCAGATTCTTTTTTGTGTCATCCATCTGCCATCCAGATCCGGAAACTCGAGAAGTGTGCTGCTTGGCTGGAGCTAGAATTCAGGATGTGACAGAGTGTCTGCCAAGACTGATCAAGCCCTTGGACCACTACCCCTTCCTACTTCTCCACGTGGGCACCAATGATACTGCCAAGAATGACCTTGAGCGGGTCACTGCACACTATGCGGCTCTGGGAAGGAGGATAAAGGAGTTTGAGGCGCAAGTCGTGTTCTTGTCCATCCTCCCTGTTGAACGAAAAGACCCAGGTAGGGACCATCGAATTGTGGAGGTAAATGCGTGGTTGTGCAGGTGGTGTCGGAGAGAGGGCTTTGGATTCTTCGACCATGGGATGTTGTTCCAGGAAGAAGGATTGCTAAGAAGAGATGGGATCCACCTAACGAAGAGAGGGAAGAGCATCTTCGCAGGCAGACTTGTTAACCTTGTGAGGAGGGCTTTAAATTAGGCTCACCGGGGGAATGGAGACCTAAGCCCTGAGGGAAGTGGGATACTGGGAGGAAACACAAGGAGGAGGGTGCAACAGGGGAGGCCTCCTGATTCATACTGAGAAAGTAGGGCAATCGGCTAGTTATCTTAAGTGCCTGTACACGAACGCAAGAAGACTGGGAAACAAGCAAGAAGAATTGGAAGTCCTGGCACAGTCAAGGAATTATGATGTGATTGGAATAACAGAGACTTGGTGAGGTAACTCACATGACTGGAGCACTGTCATGGATGGGTATAAACTGTTCAGGAAGGACAGGCAGGGGAGAAAAGGTGGAGGAGTTGCACTGTATGTAAGTGAGCAGTATGATTGCTCAAGCTCCAGTATGAAACTGGAGAAAGGCCTGTTGAGAGTCTTTGGGTTAAGTTTAGAGGTGAGAGCAACAAGGGTGATGTCATGGTGGGCGTCTGCTATAGACCACCAGACCAGGAGGATGAGGTAGACGAGGCTTTCTTCAGACAACTAACAGAAGTTTCCAGATCACAGGCCCTGGTTCTCATGGGGGACTTCCATCACCCTGACATCTGCTGGGAGAGCAACACAGCAGTGCACAGACAATCCAGGAAGTTTTTGTAGAGTGTTTAGTACAACTTCCTGGTGCAAGTGCTGGAGGAATCAACTAGGGGCTGTGCTCCTCTTGACCTGCTGCTCATAAACAGGGAAGAATTGGAAGAGGAAGTAGAAATGGGTGGCAACCTGGGCAGCAGTGACCATGAGATGGTCGAGTTCAGGATCCTGACGAAAGGAAGAAAGGAAAGCAGCAGAATACAGACCCTGGACTTCAGAAAAGCAGATTTTGACTCCCTCAGGGAACTGATGGGCAGGATCTCTTGGGAGTCTAACATGAGGGGGAAAGGAGTCCAGGAGAGCTGGCTATATTTTAAAGAAGCCTTATTGAGGGCGCAGGAACAAAACCATCCCAATGTGCAGAAAGAATAGCAAATACGGCAGACAACCAGCTTGGATTAACAGGGAAATCTTCGGTGAGCTTAAACACAAAAAGGAAGCTTACAAGAAGTGGAAACTAGGACAGATGACTAGGGAGCAGTATAAAAATATTGCTCAAGCATGCAGGGGTGTAATCAGGAAGGCCAAAGCACAATTAGAGTTGCAGCTAGCAAGGGTTGTGAAGGGTAACAAGAAGGGTTTCTACTGGTATGTTAGCAACAAGGTGGTGGTCAGGGAAAGCGTGGGATCCTTACTGAATGGGGGAAAGCAACCTAGTGACAGATGATGTGGAAAAAGCTGAAGTACTCAATGCTTTTTTTGGTTTGGTCTTCACAGACAAGGTCAACTCCTAGATTGCTGCACTGGGCAGCACTGTATGGGGAGGAGGTGAGTAGCCCTCAGTGGTGAAAGAACAGGTCAAGGACTATTTAGAAAAGCTGGACATACACAAGCCCATGGGGCAGGATGCAATGCATCCGAGGGTGCTGAGGGAGTTGGCTGATGTGATTGCAGAGCCATTGGCCATTATCTTTGAAAACTCGTGGCGATCGGGGGAGGTCCCAGACGATTAGAAAAAGGCAAACATAGTGCCCATCTTTAAAAAAGGGAAGAAGGAGAATCTGGGGAACTAGAGACTGGTCAGCCTCACCTCAGTCCCTGGAAAAATCATGGAGCAGGTCCTCAAGGAATCCATTTTGAAGCACTTGGAGAAGAGGAAGATGATCAGGAACAGTCAACATGGATTCACCAAGGGCAAGTTATGCCTGACCAGCTTGATTGCCTCCTATGATGAGATAACTGGTTCTGTGGATATGGGGAAAAGCTGTGGACATGATATCCTTTGACTTTAGCAAAGCTTTTGATACGGTCTCCCATGGTATTTTTGCCAGCAAGTTAAAGAAGTATGCATTGGATGAATGGACTATAAGATGGATAGAAAGCTGTCTGGATCGTCAGACTCAATGGGTAGTTATCAATGGCTCAATGTCTAGCTGGCAGCTGGTATCAAGCAAAGTGCCCCAGAGATCAGTCCTGGGGCCGGTTTTGTTCAACATCTTCATTAATGATCTGGATGATGGGATGGATTGCACCCTCAGCAAGTTCACGGATGACACTAAGCTGGGGGGAGAGGTAGATACGCTGGAGGGTAGGGATAGGGTCCAGAGTGACCTAGACAAATTGGAGAATTGGGCCAAAAGAAATCTGATGAGGTTCAACAAGGACAAGTGCAAAGTCCTGCACTTAGGACGGAAGAATCCCATGCACTGCTACAGGCTGGAGACCAACTGGCTAAGCAACAGTTCTGCAGAAACGGATCTGGGGATTACAGTGGACGAGAAGCTGGATAGGAGTCAACAGTGTGCCCTTGTTGCCAAGAAGGCTAACGGCATATTGGGCTGCATTAGTAGGAGCACTGCCAGCAGATTGAGGGAAGTGATTATTCCCCTCTATTCGGCACTGGTGATGCCACATCTGGAGTATTGTGTCCAGGGGTTTTTTTTTGCATACAGATGTGGTCTGCATACAGATGTGGTCTCATCTCAAAAAAGATATACTGGCATTAGAAAAGGTTCAAAGAAGGGCAACTAAAATGATTAGGGGTTTGGAACGGGTCCCATATGAGGAGAGATTAAAGAGGCTAGGACTTTTCAGCTTGGAAAAGGGGAGACTAAGGGGGGGATATGAGAGAGGTATATAAAATCATGAGTGTTGTGGAAAAAGTGAATAAGGAACAGTTATTTACTTGTTCCCATAATATAAGAACTAGGGGCCACTAAATGAAATTAATGGGCAGCAGGTTTAACAAATAAAAGGAAGTTGTTCTTCACACAGCGCACAGTTAACCTGTGGAACTCCTTGCCTGAGGAGGTTGTGAAGGCTAGGACTATAATGGGGTTTAAAAAAGAACTAGATAAATTCATATAGGTTAAGTCCATTAATGGCTATTAGCCAGGATGGGTAAGGAATGGTGTCCCTAGACTCTGTTTGTTAGAGGGTGGAGATGGATGGCAGGAGAGAGATCACTTGATCATTACCTGTTAGGTTCACTCCCTCTGGGACACCTGGCATTGGTCACTATCGGTAGACACGATACTGGGCTGGATGGACCTTTGGTCTGACCCAGTATGGCCATTCTTATGTTCTGGGCCCCCCCACTACAGAAAGGCTGTGGACAAATTGGAGAGAGTCCAGCGGAGGGCAACAAAAATGATAAGGGGGCTGGGGCACATGCCTTATGAGGAGAGGCTGAGGGAACTGGGCTTATTTCGTCTACAGAAGAGTGAGGCGGGATTTGATAGCAGCCTTCAACTACCTGAAGGGGGGGGGTCCAAAGAGGATGGAGCTAGGCTGTTCTCAGTGATGGCAGATGACAGAACAAGGACCAATGGTCTCAAGTTGCAGTCGGGGAGGTCTAGGTTGGATATTAGGAAAAACTATTTCACTAGGAGGGTGGTGAAGCACTGGAATGGGTTACCTAGGGAGGTGGTGGAATCGCCAACCGTAGAGGTTTTTAAGGCCGGCTTGACAAAGCCCTGGCTGGGATGATTTAGTTGGTGTTGGTCCTGCTTTGAGTAGGGGGATGGACTAGATGACCTCCTGAGGTCTCTTCCAACCCTAATCTTCTATGATTCTATTAATTTACTTTCTCGCAGTCACAAGCTACACAAACCTGCATAGTTTAGAACTGTCTGGAGGTTTTCACTTGTCTAAAAAGGTACCACAGAAACAGCTTTACCCTCCTTTGCCGGTAGAAGGTAATAATAATTTAAAATTCAGTTTTCCCTTTAGATGTGTATCTGGAATTTACATAATCCCCCTTCCAAAAATTCAGTTCCAGAGAGGGGGCACGAGGCCTCAGTCACTCCCCTTCTCACTGATTCTGAGAAAGATGATAAGGCTTTGAGGTACAGTGGACATTATTTACAAATCTACAGAACTTTTCATGAAAATAAGTTCTTATTCATAATTCCAGCATTTGGGAGGAAGGTTTAAACAAACAGCTTCTGGTGTTCAGTCAAATAGTAAGGAGATCGAAAGCCTGCCCCATAATTTTCATAATAGAGTGACATACCCTTAAAGTTTTACTGGTCCCACCACTGACTATCAAAATAAGCCTTAATATCAAAGCCTCCTACCTACTTCATGAAGCGTCATTGCTGGGGTTTGTTTTCTCCCCTCTCCCCCACACCATTTTAACAGTTCCTTAAAATGAAAATTCACCAGAGCCAAAAAAAAGGATCTCTTATTAAAAGTGTTATTTGGGGGTCTGAAGCAGGTTTTTACCAGCATTCCATTTTGCCAGTGACTGTATGACGTATGCCTATTATGACCATTCCAGAGATAGCTTGGTCAGAACATTTCCACTTTGAATAAGCATCTCTTGACCACAGCCAAAACTATTCATATGATCATTTTGAAGTTTTAAGTTTCCTTTGAATTGTCCTGAAGTAGTCAACTGCAATCATCTGATTTAACAGATCAGAGGAGTATCTAAAAATTTAAAGGTGGTCAACAAAAGCTTAAAGGTAAATAATATAACTAACTACAGGATTCATAGATTCATAGATTCTAGGACTGGAAGGGACCTCGAGAGGTCATTGAGACCAGTCCCCTGCCCGCATGGCAGGACCAAATACTGTCTAGACCATCCCTAGGATCTTGCTACAGCTTTAGTTTCTCTTTCATATTCTGTCACATTATTAAAACAAAATTAGATTATGCAAGGGCATCATGAGTTATAATAATTTCCTGAGATCTAAAAGGAATGCAAAGTGCATTAGCATTTTGTGCCACCAGACAGACCAACAAGCACTAACAAGCTGAATAAAAGAATTGAATTAACTAATTAATCTAAGAATTGGTTTTATTTCATAACCATAGATCAAGTTGATCAGAATTTTCTATTATGCATTCCCTTGCGCCATTAGCAACGCTGTCTGCAGATCACATCTCTAAAATACAGGTATTATGAGCTTTGCAATATTTGACAAAGCAGGACTTGGATACTATCCAGAGGAGTAAATAGAGTGCCAGAGGTGAGAATGGAAAACAGAGCATTAGGTCAGAGACAAAGTGGAGTCTGAATTTTTCAGTTTTTTCAAAGGTCTGAATCTGTGGCTAGCATTAGCATTACTGTTCCCTGGAAAGAATGAATGGAAGTGAGGAAATCTGGGTAACTAAATCACTGGAGAGGGAAGGAATTTGCAGCATACATTAAAGCAAATAGTACAAAAGGAAGTACTATAGACTCATGACTACGTACAGATTCCAAGCAAATGGTCTATGCTTAGAATTCTAAGTTCTTATAGACTAAAATAAGAACTCAGTATTTGAACACAGTATTTGGATGCACAATATCCCCGATTCCCATATCTGGTAAATTAAAAGCTAAAATTTTACACCATTCCCAAAATACACCGCATCTTTTGGACAAAGTGAAATGAGGACATTCAGGGCACCCCCCTGGGTTTCTCTGTGTGACAGAGGCCCACTGCTGCCAAATGGCTGTTTAATACAAGCAACTCCTGTCTGAGACGTGACAAATTTACCACACCACTCACTAGCACAAGGGTTGGCAACCTTTCAGAAGTGCTTGTGGCACCTTAGAGACTAACAAATTTATTAGAGCATAAGCTTTCGTGGGCTACAACCCACTTCTTCGGATGCATATGCCACAAGTACTCCTGTTCTTTTTGCAGATACAGACTAACACGGCTGCTACTCTGAAACCTTTCAGAAGTGGTGTGCCGAGTCTTCATTTATTCACTCTAATTTAAGGTTTCGCGTGCCAGTAATACATTTTAACGTTTTTAGAAGGTCTCCTTTCTATAAGTCTGTAATATATAACTAAACTATTATTGTATGTAAAGTAAATAAGGTTTTTAAAATGTTTAAACAGCTTCATTTAAAATTAAATTAAAATGCAGAGCCCCCCGGACTGGTGGCCAGGACCCGGGCAGTGTGAGTGTCACTGAAAAATCAGCTCGTGTGCCGCCTTTGGCACGCGTGCCGTAGGTTGCCTACTCCTGCACTAGCACATCATTTTTCAGAGGTAGTATGTGAAGTCTCTACTGAAAGCTTGTAACCTATCGATAACCATTGCGAGATGTGTGTATGAGTAATATTTAAAGGAATAATGTAACTACATTGAAAGTTATTCCTTACTGTCTTCAAGCAAAAGTGAGTCCCCAGGGAATAACATGCTCTCGGAGGGCCCATTAAAGCAGAAAGGAGCTGTCTCCCTCCCTGGCTAGCAGAGTACGTACTGTATTGCTCAGTTGTCTACCTTTGCACCAACCCAGAAAAGTCAACGGAAAACCATCAAAGAAACTATAATCATGAAAACCACTTGAAGTGAAAAGGAACAACGGGACAGTGAAGGGATTGCCCTCTCTGTGAATAAAGACAAAAGACTGATTCAGTATGGGGCGGGGGGGAAGAGGAGGACACTCTAGACCCATTCACTGAGGAGGTACCTTGATAAGCAGGGTTGCTTCATGAAAGACTGTGTCCTAGCTACTTAGGGCTAGCAAGCACTGTAAAAGACTGAACTTTGAAAATCTACTTTATTAGATACGAAAGGTAACTATTAATAAGTTTAGGCCTTCGTTTGCATTTTATGATTTTGTTTCGTATGTATCCACTTGTTTCCATCACTCACACTTGTTCCTATTTGAATCGCTATTCTTTCTTAAGTTTCCTTTTGTTTTACTATAATTGAACTCAAGTGCTGTGTGATACAGGAGCAGTGGCCTAACATGACACTAGTAAACTGGGGGACACTGTTCCTTTGGGAACAGAGGATCTGGGATTTCTGTGGGTATTCGGTAGTCAGAGGCTAGATACCACAAGGAGACACTTGGAAAGGACTTGGGAGCTGGGGTGCATCTATTGTCAACATGCAGAGCTGGTATAGCCCAGAGGAGAGTGCTTGAGTGGCGGACAGGCTGGCTGTGTGAGGGAACTAACATCCAGCTGGCAGAAGAAAAACTCCCTTGCACTGGAGGCAGAGGGTAACAAGGTGACTCTCAGTCCTGGGTGCCCCAAGAAGCATCACACTCAAACCAATATAAAAAGAATTTTTTAAAAAGGCTAAATGTGAAAGCCATCTGATCCATAAGAATTAAGTGAAGGGTCCCACATATTCTAGTACATAAATACATATTCTGAGTTTAGTTTAAGATGGATGACAAAACGATAAAGTAATGCAAAGTTTACTTAAAAATTACATTTTAAAAAGCCATTTCCTCTCTCAGCATTAAAAGGGCATCCAGACTAAACTGTTTTACATCAAACTGAAATGTCCAAACCAATTTAAACAAAAGTTGCATGGATGTACATTTTTATAGATCTACACACACTCTTGAATTTCAAGGGTCTATGCCTAATTTCAGCCTAAAATATTCAAAATAGATCCCCTCAGAAATAAGGTTTTAATGGAATCAGTGGCAAGTACAGACAACGGTAACAGTTGAATAATGTGAATTCTGAAGGAACAGATGGTTCAAGATAGCTTTTCTGGAAAATCCCTTGGTATAAGACATTATAGCCACTGTCTGCAGCTTTGTCAAAAGTAGTAAGCTATTATCTCCATAAAGACCAAAAAATAGTTGCTCAAATGCATTTAAATGACATTTAAGGACAGTGCACTTAGGTTCTTTTTGGGAAAAATAATTCACCTCCTTAACACCATTTAGCATGTTCAGTAAATTATCTGCAACTGAAGTTTCTTAGTCAACATCCTATGCTAGTGAACTAAAAGAAACCAAGGCTCAAAGGTATATTCAAGAATCTATACACAGATCTTGCCTCAATGTCTTCCTCAGTGACAAACTTCCTGTATGAGCTTCAGGCATACTTTCATACCTCACTGGGGGGACTGAAAGGATAAAATCCACTAATAATGGAGAAGGAAACTCAGATACTATGCTAATGAGAGTCATACAGGTACCTAGACAGATACTATAGGCAGCGATACTATAGTCAATGCATGAGATTTTCTATGGGATAGAGATGTTCAAAAAGCACCGAAGGCACTTAGGAGCACAAGTCCCATTGAAAGTCTGTGCCTGCACCCCTATTCTCCATAGTTTACAATTTTATAAAAGTTAGCCTTTCAGCTGAAGCTGCGCATGCTTCATATCAGCGCCGACTGAACTTTTTGGAGGTGGAGAGTACATTACATAACTCAGAAATGACCAAACTGATCTTATCCAAGTATATACACAACATGGAAAAACGGATTTAAATCAAAACCCATTTTGGTTTGTATTACCTTAGCATGCTTCAGTTCCAATTCTGCAAGTTCCACTAGATTCTTTCGGAATGCAGCAACTCTTCTTGTTTTAAAGTCTACAAGTTCTGTAAAGTATAATTTGGGATTCCATTAAAAACAGTGTCAGTGCATTCAAGCATTACGACACTTTCCTCTTGCGGGGCGGGGCGGGCGGGGAATCACAAGTTTAAGACTAAGACCACAACTTGGGCTCAGAGCTATTGCAGCACTGTTAGGGTATGTCTATATTGCAATTAAAAACCTGCCGCCAGTCTTCTGTGCCAGCTGGCTCAGGCTCAGAGTGTTCAGAATAAAGGGCTATTTAATTATGGTGTAGACGTTCAGGCTCAGGCTGGACCCCGGGCTCTCCAACCCTATGAAGTGGGAGGCTGCAGCCCGAGCCCGACATCTATTCTGCAATTAAACAGTCCCTTAGCCAAAGCCCCTCGATCCTGCGTCATCTGTCATGAGCCTGCTGTGCGTGTCTAACTGCAGTGTAGACATACCCTTAGAGAAGAAGCTATTTAAAGTGTGATTGTGCTGGCTTCTCTTAACCATAATTTTCATATATATAAAGCTCTTTTGGAGTCAGACAGCAGGGTGTGTCCCTTTTAAAAAAAATTAAAATATTAAATTTAAAGTAGGGCTGTCGATTAATTGCAGTTAACTCAAGCGATTAACTCAAAAAAATTAATCGCGATTAATTGCAGTTTTAATCGCACTGTTATACAATAGAATACCAATAGAAATTTATTAAATATTTTGGATGTTTTTCTACATTTTCAAATATACTGTTTTCTATTACAACACAGAATACAAATTGTACAGTACTCACTTTAAATATTTGTAATAAAAATTATATACACTGTAAAAATGATAAACAAAAGAAATAGTATTTTTCAATTCACCTCATACAAGTACCATAGTGCAATCTCTATCGTGAAAGCGCAGATTTTTTTCTTACATAACTGCACTCAAAAACAAAACAATGTAAAACTTTAGAGTCTGTAAGTCCACTCAGTCCTACTTCTTGTTCAGCCAATCGCTATGACAAACAAGTTTGTTTACATTTACGGGAGATAATGCTGCCCTCTTCTTATTTACAATGTCACCTGAAAGTGAGAACAGGCATTCGCATGGCACTTTTGTAGCCAGCATTGCAAGGTATTTACGTGCCAGATATGCTAAGCATTCGTATGACCCTTCATGCTTTGGCCACCATTCCAGAGGACATGCTTCCATGCTGATGACGTGCATAAAAAAAAATAATGTGTTAATTAAATTTGTGACAGAACTCCTTGGGGGAGAACTGTATGCCTCCTGCTCTGTTTTACTGCATCTGCCCTATATTTCATGTCATAGCAGTCTCGGATGATGACCCAGCATGTTGTTCGTTTTAAGAATGCTTTCACTGCAGATTTGACAAAACGCAAAGAAGGTACCAATATGAGATTTCTGAAGATAGCTACAGCACCTCGACCCAAGATTTAAGAATGTGAAGTGCCTTCCAAAATCCGATCAGGACAGGGTGTGGAGCATGCTTTCAGAAGTCTTAAAAGAGCAACACTCCGATGCGGAAACTACGAACCCGAACCATCAAAAAAGAAAATCAACCTTCTGCTGGTGGCATCTGACTCAGACGATGAAAATGAACATGCATTGGTCTACACTGCTTTGGATCGTTATTGAGCAGAACCCATCATAAGCATGGACACGTCCTCTGGAATGGTGGTTGAAGCATGAAGGGGCATACAAATATTTAGCATATCTGGCACATAAATACCTTGCAATGCTGGCTACAACAGTGCCATGCGAACGCTGTTCTCACTTTCAGGTCACATTGTAAACTAGAAGTGGGCAGCATTATTTCCTGCAAATGTAAACAAACTTGTTTGAGTGCCTGCTGAACAAGAAGTAGGACTGAATGGACTTGTAGGCTCTAAAGTTTTACATTGTTTTATTTTTGAGTGCAGTTATTTTTTGTACATAATTCTACATTTGTAAGTTCAACTTTCATGATAAAGAGATTGCACTACAGTACTTGTATTAATTGAAAAATACTATATTTTATTTTTACAGTACAAATATTTATAATATAAAATAAATATGAAGTGAGCACTGTACACTTTGTATTCTGTATTGTAATTGAAATGGATATATTTGAAAAATTGGAAAACATCCAAAAATATATAAGTAGTATTCTATTTTTGTTTAACAGTGCAATTAATCGTGATTAATTTTTTTAATCACTTGACAGCCCTAATTTAAAGATTAAATTCATTCTTCTCTTTTCCCTTCATCACTTACACCAGAAACTTGCCTTCACTCATGAGTGAAAGCAGGCATGTGAAGGGTTCTGCAGAGAACACCAGAGCAAAATTAACTTGAAGAACAGATGAGACAGGTAGCCTAAAGACAATGTGCTTGTCAGAACACTTCAGGGGCTAACAGGATCTTTCTCCAAAGAGCCACCAACTTTGGCAGATTTATAAAGCCAAAGAATTTTAGTGACTGATGCAGATGGGGAAGCAAGGTGGGCTCCAAGGGCTAATTTAGGACAGGGGATGCTGACTGGGTCAAAAGACCACTTCCCTAGGCCAACCTTAACCCAAAGGGGGAAAAAGACTTGCACAAAGGAGGCAGCACACTGAACAGTCTTCTCCAAAGGAGGAGCACCTTTCACCCACCAAAGCTGCTTCATTTGGGACAGAGCTCCAGTACTAGCATCCCCAGCAAAAAACTCCCCTCACTGGCTCCTCTGTTTCTGACCTATAACCACCTGCAATGAGATGTGGCAGTCAATGAAAATCAGCACTGAAGTGGCTAGGCAGAGTTGTGTAAGGCCATTTCAACAGAGCTTGACAAAATTATATTTGTCTTCACTATCTGCAGTCAGTTACACTTTTGTGCATGTCAAAACAAATGACGACTTAGTTACTTGTATCTTGATTTGAGGAAATTCAGCCATTTAAGCATCATATTGGTACCAGAAAGACCATTAGTCTTTAATATTGAAGGAAAATACTGTTAAATGTCTTCAGATAAGTCACAAATAAATACAGATTAAAAGCAGAGAAAATTCAGAGCAGTAAACATATTCTAAATGTCTGAAAAATTGAGGCTATTCAAGAAAACAGATTTTTTAAAAGTGCAAATATAATGTGATCAAAGATTGCTCAAATACCTTGTTTTGCGGATTCAGATATTTTTTCAAATTTCTGACAACATACTTGCTGAGTGGTTTCAGCTTGCAGCACATCTTTATTTTTTGCTCTTGCTTTATCCAATGCCTTATTAGCATTTTCATAATCCACTAGTGACCTAGATCTTCTATATAGGAGATCCTGCAAAAACGAAGTATAAGACTGTATAAAATCTACAATTACCTACTGTTGGATATCTTCAATTTTAGCCCTCCGATCACAGCGTAGACTACCTTGTCTCAAGATTTTCATTTTATTCCTGCTTGTTAAGATTATTCTAACTTTAGTCATGTGAATATAGCAAAACAGATCCTTCCACCCCAGCAACAAAAAGGAACATAGAAATTCCCATATCGGATCAGACAAGTGGTCTCATCTAGTCCAATATTCTGTCTGACAGTGGCAAACACTAGAAGCTTCAGAGAATGTTGCAAGAAACTCCGGAGAAGGCAGGTATGGGGAATTCCATGTCCTCCCAGAAGATTAGAATCAAACTATTGTTTAGAAATAGTACTAGCCTTCTGTATTAAAAGAATGTAAGCAGCATCCATCATCACCACCACCTTTTTCTGAATGTGGACAATTTTGTAAACTGCTTCTTCAGACTGCTAGAAGGAAAACAGTCTCCTCCAACACAAAGCAAACAGTTTTGGAACCAACTTTGCCTATAATAAAGTTTTATTTAAATTTGTTGTTTTAATTTCAATGATTTTAGAGTATATGAAACAGTTGTCAAACTGTATGACTAATTTTCAATTAAGCGCAACAGTTAGAATAGTTTGTGAATTATAAGTAGTTTACAGAATTTTTCAAAGTCACTCCTTCATTGCTTCTAAATCCACAAATGATATTTAGCCTTGCAGATGGGAGCAAACAAAATTTTAACCACCATTTTCTTAAGAATGAAGATCCAATGTCATACTGGGGGAGGAGGGCAAAAATTACCAGGCTGGAGATTTTAATATTTTTCCTAATCCACGGAATTAGTGTAATTTACATTCACTTAGGTGATCCCGAAATAGTGCACTACTTGAAAGAGTATCTCATTGAACATAAAGCACAAATTCACCTTAGCAGCTTGCGATTCCCTTAAATAATATTTCAGAAGGTCAGAAAGCTTAAGGTCTTCATCAGCAGATACCCGTGCCTCTATTTTCTGGAAGGAAAAAAAAAAGTGATATGCCCTTCTCAAAACATCTGGACTCCAATTTTTCATTTGTTTGATGCAAGTACAGGTGCAAATACTCGCAAAGCAATAGCGCATGACGCACACAGATATTACCACTTTCAAAAAAAATCAAGGTTTTTAGCATAATGTGCTAGTTATGCCTGTTTATAGGAATGTGCTAGGTATGCCTGTTTGTCTTATAGGAAGCCAGTTTTTAACAGGGACGTTGTTCCCACTTTCAATGGCATTTATTGTATACTGAAAAAGGTAGAGAAGTTCAAACAGCCTTAGAGGAAAATACACATTCTCATCATATGATCTCAACAGAACATAAAAATTCTGTCTTAACTCCATATCAGCTATTCAAGTGCAGATACTCTTCAAAGAGACCAATTCCACTGTATGAACTGTCTGGAAAGGTCAACCAGTTCTGTACAGTTGCTGGCACCTACCTTCATCTCCGACATCTATAGTGTTAAAATGTTATTCCCGTAACACATCCAGCTTTGACCAAATCAGTAACTGTGTTCAAAAGGTGCACTCATTAAGTTGAATCTCAGTGATGAGAAGGCAATAAACTGATTCAACAGTCTTCGAATAAAATATGTACCTAATACAGTATTGCTGTACCCGTATGTAGTTAACAGAACAGGGTAAATCATTTATCTGAAGAAGCATTCCTGATTCGGAAAGTCTTCATTATTCCATGTCTGCATAAACCAATAGGTTTTAAAATATTCATGTTTACTAGCTATTTACATAACTAATTTGCTGACCTCTCAAATGATTGTTGCTCAAGGTCCCAACTCAATATTTTTTAAATTTCCTTTTCCATTAGTGTCCTTTCCACTCAATCTACTGCACTATACTCTTATTCCTGATAGCTTTCTCATGGGATAGTATAACTTGGAGGTAATCTTCCTGTATGCTCTTTCAAGTGCAAGTCTTTTAAAATCACTTGTGTTGCAGTAAGACAAAAACTTTGAGCACTTCTTAACATTTTGGAGGACTAGCTCCCCTTACCTGGCAAAACTAATGTCAGGCCACAAGGTAGATAAACTATATTCTTTGAAGAGCTCTGTGTAAGCTTGTCCCTTTCACCAATAAGTGGTCCAATAAATATTACCTCGCCCACCTTGACTCCCTTTTACCCTTTCACACAGTCTACAAAGTCATTTTGAATGTAGTTTTATTTAAAGACTAAACATTTACTTTAAAAAGCAGTTTGAAAATCCTAACACACTATCTTCCTCCTCACCACTGCCCAATGCTCAAATACTTATCATAAAAAACTCATAAGCTGATCAAAAGACCACTGACTCCAAGAAACTAATTGTCAATATCATGGCACAAACTGGGATATATTATTACAAACAGAAGTTTACATCTAAAAATTGATTTAATGATACATACCCTTGTTTTGTCAAATAACTCTGATACCTTCAGAAAAAACCTGGGAAGGAAACAGATACGTATTATGACTTTAATGGTTTTCAGTTCAATTGCCAAACAATGATCTAAATAACCTGATCACAAAACCAAGATTTGGTACTGCAACTGGTGTATAGTATTACCAGAACTGAGGTGAATTGACAAATCTCTGTACGTTACCTTCATATATAGCTCCTTCCTGCAATAATGCCAAGTACAACTGATATGCTTAAGCCTTCATTTTCACAAGCAAGTTTCATAGAACATTTTTTAAATTGTCTATGTTTAAGTGTGCAGAATCCAAGAGTACAATTTAGTTCAGAATATCAAAAGACCATTCAACATATTGGACACAATTACCAAAAGCTTGAGTGAGCACAAGTCTCCATATGGATGCATACCTCTTGTTTTCAACTCTAGGGAAAGAATGGGGATCCACAATGATGCCACTTTTCATGATCGTTCTGCTGTGACTATGACAAAGCGTGCATATACCCAGATCTTAGACATGCTCTTGTCACGCCTTACAATCTGCTTACTATGCATATGGAAATGGTCAGGGAAGAGAAAGAAACCATTCTTTTGGATGTTATTCTTTCTTATGGACTCATTCCATTTTGATAAATGAATAGACATCAACCCTGGGTAGCAATCTGTCCCATAATTTAATCACTTTTAACAATAAAAATCTTACTTGCACATATCTGTGGAGTCCTGCGTTCCTAATGTATATAATGAAGAACCAATTCTATTACAGTCATCTGCAACACCTAGAAAGAAAAAAGGACTTAAGATTGAATATTTCACTCTACTCTTGTATGAATATTATTTCAAGAAGCACAAGTTATTTCTTCAAAACTGGATGCTTTTCTAAAAGGTATGCTCTAGTTCAATCAGGAGTTATGGGCTTGATGCAGGAATTACAAGTTGAAATTCTGGGAAGCAGCAGCCCCAGCTCCCTAGCTCCATGCATTACCTCCACTCTGCTCCAAGCCCCAGTTCTGCAGCTCCATTGGCTGGGAACTGCAGCCAATGGGAGCTGCAGGGGTGGTGCCTGGCTGCCAGCAGAGGCAGCATGTGGAGCTAGGGAAGCTGAGGGAGGGAAGCCCCCTCCAGGTAAGCAGCAGCCCCAACCCCAAGCCCACCCACACCCAAACTCCTGCTGCTGGGCAGCAGGGGGCCCCAAGACTGCCCCAGCAGCAGCCAATGCGACTGACCCAGGGGCTGCCCAAGCGGCTCCTGGGCCAGCCACACGGGGCTGCTGCAGAAGTCACGGAATCCGTGACTTCCGTGACAAACACTATATACACCACGGTGTGGACACAGCCTGCTTTTCACTGCAGCATGTAGCTACACCTACCCTACATGCCCCCACCAGTGGTGTGCCTTTCAGCTTTCAGATATTTGACACAACTGGAAATTTCTTGACTCACTTTACCTTGAGAATATAAGAAAGTTAATATTATTCTTGTTCTGATGGTACTTCATTACAATAGATTACAAAAAAAGATATAAAAAGTTTGTAGCATAGACCTTGTTTTAACAGACTGTTTTTTGGACCACCTTCCCTCTGACTCACTACTGTATATCAGCCTATAATAGCTTATATAGCAGAGTAATATTCGGAAATTATGTATTTTAATCAATCTAAATCAGTGGTTCTCAAACTTTTTTTTTTCACGGACCACTTGAAAATTGCTGAGGGTCTCGGCGGACCACTTAATGATCTTTCCAAATGTTGTTTGTACCATTAGCTAACTATTGCAAAGCGCTTTGGATAAAAGCACTATATAATAAAGAATAATAATAATAATAAAAGGTTTTTTTGTTCTACAAATAAAAGCACACAACTCATATTTTAATATAAGTTGTCTTACCTTTCTAATGTGATGGATGTGCCCTCTCTCCTGCCACAGCAGCCCATGAGCTGGGGCTGGGAAGGAGGGCCATCTCTACCCAGCAGCTGCAGCCCTGGAGCTGGGGAAAGTCGCCTCTTTTTCTGACCGCCGCAGCCCTGCATGTCCCAAATTCTCCCCACCCCCTCTTCTCACCTCACTGCCCCCTCCCACCTGCCCCCTATTCCCCCCAAGGCCACCACCTCCCCTTACATGTGCATCTTCTCCAGGGTCCAGGTACCTAATTCGTGGAGCCACGCCTGCGCTTGGTCCATGAATTAGGGGGGTGGCCCTTCATTCTCTCATATGCAGCTGCCCCGGTGTGCACCTTAGAGGGAACTATCTGCGGACCACCTGAATGGAGCTTGCAGACCACTGGTGGTCGGTGGACCACAGTTTGAGAACCTCTGGTCTAAATGATATTTTAGTGTAGCTTAACAGCTGGAAGTGAGACACGACAACTCCTTGCGACACTCCAGCTCTCTGGAGATCACTAGTAAGCGCTTCACGGACCACGCTTGAGAATCTCTGCAAGATTCCTGAGGTCCATACTCTACTCCCCTAGAAAGAACTTTGAAGGAACCATCAGTCCCCAGGTTCCATTTGATTGGACTGGCCACTACGGTACTTCAGAGTCTTGAGAGCCATGTGTTTCTCAACCATTAGGATCTATGAACCTTTGATCTCTTGAGTTTGGTCAGTCTCTTGCTACCAGACCCTCATATTTTTGTGGTCCATTGGAAATAAAGCCAGGAGAATTACAGATCCTGTCCTGGTCCTAGACAGGTAATAACCATGGGCCTTCTTGATGTCATCTAGTATGGCATCTAACCTCTGCTAGATGTGAGTAAAGTTTAGTGAAAAATACAAGAAAGTTAAGGGTCTGGTTAAAATGGAAACCTGAAACCACTTTAGACAGGAATTTGTAGTCAGGACACAGGGCCATTCTTACGGTACATAAGTCATAAGGGCCTGGATCTCACTAGCAATCTGGGCTCATAATGCAGCTATGCAGAATGCAATCTTCAGAGAAATTGTACGAAGACTGTCTGACAGGAGTTTGAACCAGGGCCTCCATTAGCTTCATAAGTACCGGTTTCAGATCCCATTAACAAAGGTGGTTCACACAGAAGAAGGAATACATGGAGCAAGTCTTTGGCAAACTGCATTACTGCAGGGTCAGCGAAGGTCAACAGTCCATGCACTAGAGAGTGGAAAGTTGAAATGGCAGACAGATGAAGGGTGGTAGCTCATATTTTTGACATATATGTAGCAGAAGACCCAAAATCAGAAGTAATGGAAGGCCATTTTGGATCTACTCTTTTCTGACTTGTTCAGAAGGAAAATCCCTTCCATTTCATCAAGTAGGTTTTCCTGGTCAACAGCTTCCTGTTTTCCAATATAACCTCTTGACTTTGACAAAATACTCAATCTAGTGTTCCCAGAAATCCAGAAGTCTAGCTGGCAGCCTAAGAAGAGAATCAGAATCTGGGTGAAGAATCTTGCCTTAATTCTGAGACAAAAGTTCTGGTAAACTGGGATGCAAGATTTGCAGTTCGGTTCTCAGTTCTAGGACAATGGAGAACTGAAATTGCATAACTCAGGCTGGAACTAACAGCACCACCTTGGGTTGCAAGTCTCGAACAGTGTGCTGAGGTAAACACCTCAACACACTCCACAGATGTCAATTACTATTACCAAGGGAGGCATATGGAATTGTCCTCTGGCAAGAAAGCTTTCATAGCTGTGAAAGCTCGGAAATCCAATCCCCACCTTTGTGCTGGGATTAAAAAGGACTCTGTTTATGTGAATCCCCAAGAATACTGCGCTTTTCCTAAGGCAGAAGACACTCCCTATGGAGACCAGACTCTTATAAGCCAATCACAGTTACAGCAAATATAGATGTCCTTTCCCCAGTTCTTCCCTGAGAAAGTGCTACTTTGAGCTACTGCAGAGGTGCGGCTGTCACCAATCTTTACATCTTTAACATGGGCAAAAACAGGGACTTCACCCACTTTTGCCAGGCCCGTAAGCAGTCACTTCTTGCAAAGGGTCTTTGACATTAAAGTGCCCTTTTAATGCAGATTCTGCCAGACCCCACAGCTTGCTCCTTAAGAGTCTCTTCCAACAGCAGTTTAAAGATGACCCTACTAATCTTTTCAGGTTTCATAGGAGAAAGCAAGATAGATCAAACATCTATTCAAATTGTGACCGTCTCCCAGTTACCAGACATTGCACATAACCCTCAGTGACCAGTGTCAAAGTGTTTTATGAAGCGCAAGGCTTGAAAGACCTGCCTTCCTAGTCACCTCACCATGGTGCCATTGTGTCAGCAGACCCTAACAAAAGGGAAAGAAAAACAAAGATAAAACAGAACCATACTGAAAAAGGATGGTATGGCAGTGCAAAAGAGCTGAACCCCGATGACTCTTGAAAAAAATAATGCAAACACTGGGGGAAAAGAGCTACTCTTAAAAAAATCCTATTTAATTGTTCACAAACAAAAATACCTAGAGAGGATAAGGACAAACCAACCCAATGAGGGATGCATCAAGAACACTGAGCTGTGCCATCCCACTGCTCTTCTATGCCTGCTTTTATGCCCTTGGAATTCACTGAGTGGAAGAGGGTGGGTGCACACATGGCCCCAACAGACACTGCTTACTAGAAGTTTCCAAGCTGATTAATACCAATGGCACATTCCAAGACTAAACCTGGGCAATTGCAGAAGGAGAAATTTATTTCCTTCTTGAACTTAAGGTCGCCAATAGTCCCCAAATTTTGGCATGCCAAAATTTCCCAAACCTCTCCACTCCCCTGACATATTATGACTGCCACTTTTGGTTGAAGAAGCATAGATGAGTTTGAGGTTGAGTAAAGAAATGTAATTTCTTGTGTGGCACAAATTGAACCCAGGTAACTGCAGGCAGATCTAAAGTTCTCCCCACAGGTTTATGACAGAATTTAATCATGAATGTAGCTGTACCACCCACCTCTGCACTTTAAAATTCATAAAATTTAACTAAAGGTTAAATACGTTTCAGTTATCCCCAAAAGAGATGGTATGAAGAATCAAACTGTCTCCAGTGCAAAAGCAGATTATTCTAATTCCAACTGGTCTAGTACAGCATTAGCCATGGGGAAAATGGCACTCTCGGCAAACTTGTGTTTTGGTGCCCCAGGCCTCCGCTGCCACCCCCGATTCACCATTCATTGCCCCAACCCCCATGGCTTCCCCCGCCCTACTCCCCATCACCCCTGGCCCCCGCTGCCTCCCCAGACCCCGCTGCCTCCCCCCACGATTGCCCCAAGTTCCCTTCCAGGACCTTGCACTCCAGGCCGGCTCTGTTCCTTGCCTCTTGACCATGGCGCCCACCCAAGCATTAGTTACACCCAGAGATATGTTATTCCAAGATCTGATTAGTCTTTGGTCCACCAATGGCTATTAGCCAGGATGGGCAAGGATGGTATCCCTAGCCTCTGTTTGCCAGAAGCTGGGAATGGGCGACGGAATGGATCACCTAATGATTACCTGTTATGTTCATTCCCTCTGGGGCACCTGGCATTGGCCACTGTTGGGAGGATACTGCCCTAGATGGACCTTTGGTCTGACCCAGTAAGGCCACTCTTATGTTTACTTCTGCTTGAATAAAGACATTTGTACTCCCTGAGAACTTTACTCTTCCTTGCATGTGAGGCAAGTTATCAATGGAAGGTCATTGCCAATCACAAAGAATTAGAAAATTTTCTAGTGTGTGCTACAACTAATGGGGCTCCCCCCCAGAGAGCAGAAACTCACTTTTGTGTGATCTTGTCATTTTATCAGATTTGCCAGAAGCATCTTTGACTCGGTTATGGTATTCTACAAGGAATGTTCTTTCATGTTCAAAAAAGTCATCTACATCCTAAAAGACAAAACAGTATTTAGAACACCGATTCAGCTGTCTATAATAATGACACACAAAATTTAGTATACAATCATGACTGTGTACAATTAAATACTTTATAATACGTGTAAGTGAACTCTGTACTTATTTTGTAAAACACCCTATATGAAAGTCAGTTTCTATTTCACTTACCTGCCAAGTCCCGCAAGATTTGATGTTTGCCTGCAATGTTTTAGGCTTTATGATAATAGGTGTTGCACCTACCTAGAATCCTGGCTTTATGATAATAAGTATTATACCTACCTAGAATCCTGAACACATGGTTAGCAGATCGGTGAAAGAAAAACTGATTTTTAGAGGTGGTGTTTCATAATGCATTTGTAATTTACTAGGGCGGTTGTAATAAGTACCTTCCACCTCTAAGTCACCAGTTCTATTATGACTCAAACCAGCAGTGAAGGAGAAGGTTCATTACCATCCATTTGGTTAGTGAAATAGTTAGATATCTGGTCTCAACTGCAGTATTGCATCCAGTTCTGGGGACCACACTTTGGGAAAGACATGGACAAATCAGACAAAGTCCAGAGAGAGCAACAAAAATGATTAAAGATCTAGAAAACATTACCTACAAGGAAAGATTAAAAAACTGAGTTTGTTTTGTCTGGAGAAGAGAAGACTGAGGGGGGACACAACAGTCTTCAAGTATGAAAAGATTGTTATAAAGAGGAGGGTGATAAATTGTTCTCCTTAACCACTAAAGATAGGACAAGAAGTAATGGGCTTAAATTGCAGCTAGGGAGATTTAGAATAGACAGTAGAAAAAACTTCCTAACTGTAAGGGTAGTTAAGCGCTGAAACAAGTTGCCTAGGGAGGTTGTGGAATCTCCATGATTGGAGGTTTTTAAGAACAGGTTAGAAAAACACCCATCAAGGATGGTCCAGATCAGTGGTTCTCAACAAGGGGTACGTGTATTCTTGGGGGTATACAGAGGTGTTCCAGGGGATACATCAACTGATCTAGATATTTGCCTAGTTTTACAACAGGCTACATAAAAAGCACTAGCAAAGTCAGTACAAACTAAAATTTCATACAACTTGTTTATACTGTTTTATATACTTTATACACTGAAATGCAAGTATAATATTTATATTCTAATTGATTTATTTTATAATTATATGGTAAACATGAGAAAGTAAGCAATTTTTCAGTAATAGTGTGCTGTGACACTTCGGTATTATGTCTGATTTTGTAAGCAAGTAGTTTTTAAGTGAGGTGAAATTTGGAGTATGCAAGACAAATCAGACTCCTGAAAGGGTAGTCTGGAAAGGTTGAGAACCACTGGTCTAGATCAGTGGTTCCCAAACTGGGGTTCATGAACTCCTGGGGGGTTCGTGAAATGTTACTGGGGGTTCTTAGGAAAAAAATTCCCTAATGGCAGACAGAGCTGTCCCTAGGGACCCTGGGCAGCACGGGTCACCAGCCCAGAGCTCCTGGACTTCCAAGAGCTAAGCAGATCAAAGCAAGCATCTATCACACTGAGGAGATTTAAATTTCAAGACTCCTTATAAGAAATGGAAAGGGAGGTGGATATTTTTTGCTGTTTTTAAAATTAAATAGACAGCTAGTATTGTTTTTAAAATTATTATGAAGAACAAGTTTACGCTTTGTTGTAACGTGCGTTGTTTGCCTGGACTGCTCAAGACCTGAATGTTTGTGTAGGAGGAACTCTTTGAGCTGGCTTCTTAAATACCTTCCTGCTGTTTCACATCTGATACTCCTAGATGGACCACTGGTCTGACCCCATATGGTCATTCTTATGTTCTTAACACAAGCAGGTATCAGAGTTATTCATTGGGGGAGGGAAATGGCCCCTACCCACTCCAGCCCCCCCCCCCACACACACACACGCCAAAAAAAAGGCTGGAGAAGGGATAAAACAGTGAATGCCCTCCCTGTGAAGCAGCCAGATAGTTCTGGAAGGTGATTGGGGTAGGGGTGGGAGGAGATCCAAAGCCTCTTTCCAGCAAGTAGACAAGCAACTTTAAGGGCTTGTCTTCAATGCCGGGATAAGTTGACCCAAGTTACACTACTCCAGCTACGTTATTCACGTAGCTTAGGTCAACTTACCCCGGGGTCTTCACTGCGCTACGTCGTCGACAGAAGACGCTCTCCAGTTGACTTACGTTATTTTTCTCTGAGAGCTGGAGTACCGGGGTCGACTGGAGACCGTGCTGCCATCGATTTAGTGGGTCTTCACTAGACCCACTAAATCGGCACCTGCTGCATCGATTGCAGCAGCGTCAATCTCCCCATAGTGAAGACAAGCCCTAAGATTACAATTCCTACTATCCAGAAGAGAATAATATGAATGATGAAACCTCCAGAAAGGGTCCCAGGACAGCACCCTTCTCAGTAGCTAGTGTTGCAAGGGGCTAGGCATCTCATCAAGTTGCTACACCTGGGCTTTGCTGGTGTGGCCCCAAGCCCCTCCACCTTCACCTCTTTTGTATCTACCTCTAGCAAGTGTATAATAAATTTGTGAAGCCCTGAAATGTACTTGGCATGCATTTGGTATTTGTCTCCTTTTGTAAACATATTTGATTTCAGTTCAAAGAGATACAGTTTCGAAAAATTACTAGACATTTTATTAACACTGCTAGAGATGAATCACCTTTACTCCTGAAACAATGACACCATCTGCTGATTTAACCATGTTTTTAAAGAAGTCTTCAAGTTTCTCTTTCTTGTTTTTCCCACGAACACTCAACTGAAAGACAAGTTCACATCTCAAGTTAGCATGTTCTCTGAAGACAATAAAAGCAGTGAATTCATTTTTGCACTTAGAGGAGCTAGAAATTATACTAGAAACTGCAAGTCTTGTATCAGGTTGATTTCTGTTTGCCTAGCAGTACACTGTATAAATAATGTGGACGATGCACCAAGTATTACTAATATGATATTTTGCATTCTACTAGTTATTGACCAGACTTCCTTTAATATCTAATGTGAGTTTTGGGAAAACATGCAACTCCATAGTATTTGGGAAGAATACTGAATGTATCTGTATCATTTCAACTACATTCATTCTCAAATGTCCTCATTTTTTATACACAATAAAAGGAAGCTACTGACAAGTTAGCTAATGCCACTAGGTTCTGCTCTTCCTTTGCTGCTTACAATAGCAAATTACTTCATCTTCAGGAACTTCTAATCCAATTCCTCCGTGCTTCCATTGAAATCATCCCTCCCACACCATCTCCCCACATCCTTTCTGTCCACCTAACTTTCCAGATCTGTGTGGCCAGAATTCCTGTACCAGCTTTGCTTCTTCTGCAGCAAGTACTGAGTTAACCTTCTATATATCAAAGAACCAAAAGTCATGTTTCAAGTTAACAAAAAAAAATCAATTTCCTGAGGTTTGGTTTTGGTTTTATTTTCAATTTTCAACATTGAAGGTAGTACAAGATATATACACCTCTACCCCTATATAACACTGTCTTGGGAGCCAAAAAAAAAATCTTACTGCGTTATAGGTGAAACCGTGTTATATCAAACTTGCTTTGATCTGCCGGAGTGTGCAGCCCCGCCCCCCCCCCGGAGCGCTGCTTTACCGCGTTATATCCGAATTCATGTTATATCGGGTCGCGTTATATCAGGGTAGAGGTGTAGTTACAATTAGTTACTTTAAAAAGTAATTGAGGCACCACTATTTAGACAATATACACCATCATCTTAGAAATAGGTTTTTAGGCAAGTTACAATACATAACAGCGTCCACTTCACTAGCCCAATATTAGGATTCCAACTCCAACGCAGTATGAAGACAGCTTGTATTGGTTACTTCTCCAGATATTTAACTAGTTTAGTGATCACAGAACTATTCTGCTTCTCAGAGATTTTTGTCATCTTGGCATAATATTTAACAACCATGTTAAGCTACAGATTATTCCTCAGTATAACAGAACCTTTTACCCATCATAATTTTTAATCAAAGAGTTACTGTTGGAATCCTGTCTTGATGAGAACTAATCACAGTCAAGTTTTACAAAACCGTGATAATGGCAGTTTGTTTCATCATGCTCTCTCTTTCAAAACACCTGAAATCAATCAAGAGAATGGGTGAGAAAATATCTTCTTGAGCCATAGCAAATGGTGACTGATTAAAAAGTGTTGCTTGTCTCCCATAAATATTTTTTATGACCGGGCTACAGTTCAAAAACTATAAATTAGGTCCTGAATGCCAATTTCCCAGATGGCAGAAAAATGAACTTTGACAGGGCCAGCTAATTTTTCTAAATCCAAACAGGTTTGGTTAAGGAATCAATGTAAATTATTTTGGGAGATCAAGTGTTCTACGCATTTTCAATCATATCATGAAAGTACATCTTGATTACTTTTGCTACTGAATCAGTTTTCAATACTCACATCCTGATTGTATTCCAAGAAGACATGGAAATTTAAATCTTTTCTCAAGATAGGATGTGCTGCCACACGACACAAGAACACTTCATGCATTGCAACTGTCTTCTTGAATATTGCCAGATACTCACTGGAAACAAAAAACAAGTACAGTGACTACACAATAAAGAATTAAAATTCCACCTGAAACAATTAATTTTTGATTAAGCCGACTGCAGAAATTAGAAACATCCTCGTACACAGACGAAACTAAGGAGTGCTAAAATATTTTACCCTAACCTTTGATGTACTTGATGTTAGTATATTATGTGGTATTTAATGTGTGCACTAAGAAGGTAATGTTAATACATGGAGAAAAATTTAATCCTTTATCATATTACATAAGCAGACATATAGAGATAAATACAACAAATATTACAGGCCCTTTAAATGAGGATACAAATTCCATCTCTGTGTTAGTTCCACTGGAAGTATAACCCCATTTAGCCTTCCCATAAACTATCAAGAACTAACACGATGCAAAACTGTACCACACAAGCAATCACGTAGCCTATTCTGAATAGTCCTTCCTCTATCGCCATCTTGCCTGTTTGCTCCCCTCAACTCATTTGTCTGTATTTTGTCCATTTAGCTTGCAAGCTCTTTAGACATGGAATAAGATTCCTGATCCAAAGTGCCTAACACATGTTGGGTTCTATATACACGGATCTTTTGCTTAATTTCACTTTTAGAACTGTCGTAAAATTTAGTACAGTAGAACCTCAGAATTACGAACACCTCGGAATGGAGGCTGTAACTCTGAAATGTTTGTAATTCTGAACAAAACGTTATGGTTGTTCTTTCAAAAGTTTACAACTGAAGAGTGACTTAATACAGCTTTGAAATTTGACTATGCAGAAGAAAAATGCTGCTTTTAACCATCTTAATTTAAACAAAACAACCACAGAAACAGGTTTCCTTATCTTGTCAAATTTTTTTTTTTTATCCCCCCCCCCTTTTTTTTTTGTTTAAAGTAATTTATGTTTAACACAGTACTGTACTGTATTTGCTTTTTGTTTTGTCTCTGCTGCTGCCTGATTGCATACTTCTGGTTTCTAATGGTGTGTGGTTGACCAATCAGTTCGTAACTCTAAGCTTTTGCCATATATCAAAAGCCAAGTATCATGATAAGTCAGTTGTCCAGTTCAACCAAACTAGATTTTAAGGCAATAATTGGAGCTTAGTTTATGGTGCAAACAAAAGATTAATCAGGAGGAGGAGCATCTACTCTTATCAGTACTAGTTTACTACAGTTTATTTTATTTTGTAAATTCAATTAACTGACATGTTTAGTAAACTGCATTGATTGTACAGAGATAAGAGGAAAGGGGCTTCTTTTATTCCCCCTCAAGTTAACAATGATATGGCTTAGATAATTGACACACTTGCTTCCACTACGTGCAAGGAGGGATCATAAGATTTACATACCAGCAAACCAGCAGGATCAGTGTTGGGAGGTGTTTGATCTCTGTGAGAGCAGTAGTCATTCAGTGAAGACAAAAAAGAAGGATGCAGAGGATGGAGGTGGCAGTAGAAGAAACCCCAAGGTTTCTGTGTTATCCAACCCCTAACCAGACCACAAAAGAATCATGATCAGGGCCGCTGGAAAATCACAGATTCTTCAATATTTATTGTGCTCTGCTAATTTCCAGTTTTCTGGCGTATGAAGTACAAGTGTATATTTCCTCTGCTGTCAAACCATCTCTTGCACACCAGTCTAATACAGTACTTTTAATCAGCTGCTGTGAGCTAGTGTGACGCTGAGAAGTGCTAATTATTTTCTTGCCAGTTCAGTGCTTTGGAGAGAAGTAATCTAGTAGCAGTGTAAATATACACATGAAAACTGAAATCAGGGAGGGAGGAGAAAGAGCAAAGAGGTCCATGGATGAGATAAAAGAAAGGGGATGGAGTAAGGAAAAAGACTTTCCTATATGACTCAACACAGAGTACTAAACCTTACAACAAATCCTCCAATCGCTATCAACTGCATAACCAGGGAAGTCACTATTTCCAAGAAACTCTCCTACTGTAAAATTACGTATTCCCAATTAAAAAACATGTCAGGCAGTTACCAAATTTCCAGTTCTACAGAACAGAAGTTTGATAATTGCACATTAACAACTAACTACTGTGGTTGTACAAGCTCCTATTACTTCACACAGATGGGAGAGCTCTTCTGCCTCGCTTATGTCTGCCACTAATAGTAACTAAAGCTAGAAAGTAAAATTTGCATTTTTAGTTATTACTAGGGCACATGCAAAGAAAGCAGCTCAGTCTATATTCATGGTGAAACAAAAGGTTTATACAAGTACATAGTAAAAACAGAAAAGCAGGTTATCAAAGTCTGATTGAAGCTGCCTTCATAAGTGATCTGTAAAGGAAAAGGTTAGTTAAGATCTAATACCTCGCCTTTACAGTTTATTCTTGAAGGATTCTTTGTAAAAACAAAACAAAAAAAGCTAACTTTGTTTTCCATTTTCAGTGTGTATTTTTATTACCCCTTTATACAATTCCTACAATTCTGGGCAATAATTTCTACAATTTTCCTGATGGCTCTGATCATGATCATTATGATAACACTGGTTACGTGGTAACTGTGGATGCTCAAACCTGCATCTTCCGGAAGGGATCACTGTTGTGAAATGATTAGAAGTATGGAATAGCAGAGAGCACTAAAAGGGTATTTGAAACACACACACACATGGCACTGAATAAAATATACATACGCTTCCAGTTCTTGTTTCATCTTAGTGAACTCTTCCTTAGTCATCGATCCTTCTCCTTCTCCAAGTTTCTGTAGTTTTTCCCTTGAAGCATCAAAGTCAGGCCTGGGGGGTGCCGGTGGAATCTGTGAAATAAGTCAGAGTACTTTTGAATTCCTCACCTTCTTAGTCAAAGCTAAAGCCCTTCAAATAAGGGCACAGTAAATGCCTTGTCTACACTACACAGTTTTATTGACAAAAGTCAGCTTTTGTCGACAAAACAGTGGAGGTGTACACACTGAAAGGCTCCTCCCGCCGATGCAACTCCTCTGCTATGCCGACATAATAAAATCACCTCTATGAGTAGCATAGAGCTTTTTGCGACACAGTTAGAGCGATGCAGCATCAGTGTAGACACCTCAGTTGGTTATGTCACCTTAATTGGCCTCCAGGTGTCCCACAAAGTCCATCATGACCGCTCTGGCCAGCGGTTCGAACTCTGCTGCCCTGAAGGTACACAGATATGTGCCCCTCCCCCATTTAAAGGTCCAGGAATTAGTGAAATTCCTCTTCCTGTTTGCTCAGTGTGCACAATTCATAAAGCATCTTCCCAGCTGACCATGCTGGCTTTATGCAGCAGATGCTCTCCCGCATGGAGCACACTAGAGCTGTTGGATCTGCTGAGTACATGGGGAGAGGAGGCGTCTATGCAGTCGCAGTTTTGCACCAGTCATAGAAATTTCGAAACCTATGGGCTGATTGCTAGTGGCATGCAGGAGAAGGGGCATGAAAGGGACACACAGCAGTGTCATACTAAAATCAAGGAGATGAGGCAGGCGTACCAAAAGGCAAGGGAGGCCAACCATCGCTCTATAAGGAGCTGCATGCCTCCTTGGTGGCGACCCCAGCTACATCACCAAGAGCCCCATGGATACTTTAGAGAGCAGCCAGCGGACTCGACCCCGATGAGGAAGTGGAGGACGATGTGGAGCACACGGCAGGGTCGTCCAGTGGTGCAGCAAGTCAGGACCTCTCCGCCACTCCAGAGAGGTCTAGCCAGTCCTAGCACTCCAGCTCTGCATCCTGCATGCCAGGAGAGGGGAGCTCCAGTAAGTGCTCATTTTGCTTTGATACTGCATGGTGAGAGGAGATTGAGCTCTCATGTACTTTTTTATATGGCAGGGACGGATAAGAGAGAAATTAACAACAGAGCCCCATCTACGCAGTGGGGTCACAGCAGAAAAGTTTGTTAATGTACACAGGGATGTCCTGGGAATCCTTCATAGAAATCTCTAGGAAGCTTTCCTGTAGGTATTCTGCATTCCTCTGCCGAAGGTTCCTTGGGAGACCTGCCTTGTTTCTCTCCCTGCTATACGAAATTTTGCCGTGCAACCCAGCAATTATTTCTGCAGGGAACAGAGCGGCACACAGGCGAGCGGCAAACAGAGCTGGTTTGAAGCCACACGCATGCAGAAGATGCACCCTTAGGAGTGAGATATAAGGTTCGATTACGCTAGCCTGTGGAAAAGGGTACAAATATTCAGAATAAGCTCCCTGGACACTTATAGTAATCCACTTCGCAAACCACCCTTTGTCCCTTCTTGCCCATTCTCCCTTCCCCACCCCACCCCATAATTGGGACTCATGCTGACCTCTGTTAGCCAAGGGACAGTGAGTAAGAGGTGTGTGAACATTTTGTGATTCATGGCTGGGAGCGCATTCATAATACTGTGTCTGTTCATTGTTTCTTTGGCTTCTGCAGATGTGCCCTTGAGGACCCACTACTCCAAACCAGCAGAGCGCCTCCATCAGATAAGGCAGCAACCCAGGAAGAGTAAGGAGGATATGTTTCACAAAGTGCTGGAGTCAACAGATGCAGCACATAGCCAAACCAGAGCATGGAGGGAGACAATCAATGAAAGACTCAGGCTGGATAGCCATGAAAGGACACAGGGGCAGGAGCGGATGATAAAGCTCCTGAAGGGCCAGACAGAGATGTTGAAGTCCCTTATTAACCTGCAATCTGAGCACATTTGTGCCCGACTCTCCCTCCAGCCACTACAGAACTCCAGTCCATGCCCTCCCCAAACTTCCCCACCACATTCCTCGCGTGTTCCCGGT
The DNA here is from genome assembly GCF_002925995.2 of Terrapene triunguis. NCBI lineage: Eukaryota > Metazoa > Chordata > Testudines > Emydidae > Terrapene > Terrapene triunguis. The sequence goes on from NW_020664447.1 coordinate 55,993,460, forward strand.
CCCTCACAGTACTCCATGCATTCCACACGTAGGGACAGATTGATTTTCCAACGAAAGCTGGAGTTACACCCAGCTGTGAGAGCTCTACTGTGAGACTGTTCCTCGTTTTCATATCCCCTATTTGATCAAAAGTTTGTTTTATCCCATTATTAAAGTTGAGTCTTGAGTCTTTATTTGTGATATACATACATCGCTCAAACACAGTGGCTATAAGTAGCAATATTTGCTCCTTGCAATTAATGATCAGGAAGAAAGCACTACAGGCAGCAAGTAAATATTGCCTGGCCAAATGCATCACATAAAGATACATTACTGGGAATCACTGTCAAAATGCTCCTTCAAAGCCTCCCTGATTCAAATAGCCTCCCGCTGCACCTCTCTAATTGCCTTTGTATCTGGCTGCTCAAAATCAGCAGCCAGGCGCTTGGCCTCAGTGGTCCACCTCTGGGGAAATTCCCCCCCGCCCCCACTTCACAAGTATTATGCAGAGTACAGCAGGCCACAATGACCATCAGAATATTTTCCTCATTGAGGTCTAATCGACCAACAAGACAGTGCCAGAAACCTTTTAACCAGCAAAAGGCCTATTCAATGGTCATTGAGCACCTGCTGAGCCTGTTGTTAAAGTGCTCCTTGCTGTTGTCTAGGTTCCCAGTGTAAGGCTTCACGAACCACGGGAGCAAGAGGCAGGCGGGTCCCCAAGGATCACTATGGGCATTTCCACATCCCCCATTAGAATCTTCTGATCTGGAAAGGAAGTCCCAGCACGCAGCTTTCTATACAGTCCAGTGTTCCGAAAGATGCATGCATCATGCACGTTTCCTGACCACCCCACATTTATGACAGTGAAACAGCCATGGTGATCCACCAGCGCCTGCAGGATCATGGAGTAGTATCCCTTTCGGTTGTTGTACTCCATCACAAAATGGTCGCGGGCCAAATTTGGGATATGTCTTCCATCTGTCGCCCTGCCGCAGCTAAGGAATCCCATTGCCTCAAAGCCATTTATTATTTCCTGCACATTACCAAGAGTCACAGTCCTTCATAGCAGGAGGCAATGAATGGCCCTGCACACTTGCATCACCAACCTCCCCCCCGGTGGATTTTCCAATTCCAAACTGATTTGTGACTGACTGGTAGCAGTCTAGAGTTGCCAGCTTCCACACAGCAATCACCACTCCCTTTTCCACAGTGAGGGCAGCTCTCATTCTGGTGTCCTTAAACCACAGTGTTAGGGTGAGCTCCACACACAGTTCCAGGAAGGTGGCTTTGCGCATCCAAAAGTTCTGAGGCCACCTCTCGTCATCCCATGCATGCATCATGATGCAATCACATCACCCAGTGCTTGTTTCCTGAGCCCAGTACCAACACTCCACTGTGGCAAACTGTTCCGTGAATACCAGCAGCAATCTTGAGTTATTTGTTTCCCTGGCAGACAGCAGGACAGACACCACTGATTCACTCTGTTTCGCAGCCCATGAAATACTGCAGTACCAGCCACGTTGCGTTCATAATGCTCATCACCAGAATGGTCAGCAGCTCAGGATCTATGCTGTCAGGCAGAGACAGCAGGCACAGAGTTTACAAAGGCTGTTGAAAAATGGCACAAAACGAAGTAGGAAGCCCATGGAATGATGGAACGGAAAGAACTGCATCACAGGATGGCGAGCATGTCTCCATGATTCACCGCGATCGGTTCCTAGAACTCCCAGTGGCAAAGGGTGACAAGTTGTACAGTGGGATAGCTACCCATGATGCAATGCTCTCTCTGTCGATGCAAGAGCAACAACTGTGGACGCACTCAAGCCAACACAAAGAACACCATGTGGATGTGTTCCACCGATGTTATTAAAGTGATTTATGATTGTCGACTTAAAGCTGTAGTGTAGACATGGCCTAAGTTGCTTAAAACTTTTTAGACCTGAACTCCTGCTGTTCTCCTCCCTGCTCATCGTTAACACCCTTATGGCCAAAAAAGTCACCCGATGAACAATTTATGGAGCATACTAGCCCAATGCCCCATTTTCAAGTCATGGTTTCCTTTCATATTACTAAAATGTTATTTTCTGGTTCCAATAATCTACTTACAGCTGGCCTTATGAAAATTAAACACCATTTCTGATTCACTTAATTAACTTCTGTTAACTATTCTGATGTTTCCTTTAAACAAAGGGGACATTGTCAAGGTATTTTCAAAAATTGTTTTAATGCCCTCCATTCATATTTTCTGAAAAGCATGAAATTGGAGTCATTTTTCTACCATTCATTGCACACTAAGTTGTTATTGCTAGGCTGCTGGCATTAAAAAATACATTTGTTGGAAAAGAGATACGAACTTCACATACAGTAAATAAAGATACAGTAGGTAAAATTTTGGGCCATTTAACCTTTTAATTATTTTATAATATGGTGCACTATAAGTTAAAACAATTCATCTAAACTGTTCCTGAATTACTAAGGTTATGTCTACACTACAAGCACTATAGCAGCACAGCTGCAGCTATCCGGCTGTAGCATAGACACTTTCCACAGAGACAGAAGGAGTTTTTCTGTCGCTGTAGTAAATCCACACCCGTGAGAATTCTTCCATCCACCCAAAGATGTCGATACCAGGGCTTAGGTCAGTTTAACTACATTTCTCAGGGGTGTGAATTTTTCAACTAGACTGTACACCAGGAAGCAAAATTATGCTGAAGTCTAAACATGTTAATATAAACTGTTTAAGAACAACTTCTCATTTCACTTTAAGCCCTTACTATGCAACTCAGAAAAATTAATCTCAAAGCATTAACAAACCAGCAACCAGCTGACAAAGGGCTGGTCTACACTGAAAATTTACATCTGAATAGCTAAGTCTCTCAGGAGCATGAAAAATCCACACCCTTAACAGATGTAGCAAGGTCAACCTAACTCCAAGTGTAGACTGCGCTAATTCTTCCATTGACCTAGCTACCACCTCTCAGAGATATGGATTAACTACAGAGACAGGAGAACCCCTCTTGTCACTGTGGTGAGTGTCTACCCTAAAGCGCTGCTGGTGTGCCTCTATCATTTTAAGTATAGACATAGCCTAGGATAACAGGTTTGTTCTTCTCAAGTACCTCTCACCTCTTCCATTTCAGGATTAAAAATTAATATGATCAGATTTGTGATCAACTAAAATGGTGCATCAGGATGGACAATGTGCATAAAAGTACTAAACAAAGATTCCCCCCACCCCCTAAAAAACCCCAATATTTTAGTTTTGAATGCTTTTAAAAAACTTTCAATTAAATGTGTAAAAGATATTATTTTGACATTAACATCAAAAAGATAAACGTCAAATATTTCCATTTTAAATCAATGTATTGATGTTAACGCTAGCTGCATTTACAATTACTTCTTTCATCATGTAACTAACTACTTCGGAGACATCCATTCCCCGAAGGCCTGAAATAAGTCCAAAGGGGGAAGTCCTCTAAATTATGTATTATGTTTTCTTTGTCCTACTTTAAACCACATTTACTATTTTCTTTGAATTCATCCAAAGTGAAAATTGATTCTACTCCTCCTAGAGTAGAAAATGGATTCTACTCCTCCTCCTCCAATTAGTAATGGAACAAAATTCCAAGAGCACTGATGACTTTACAGCTTAATACTGAACTCTTGCCATTCCAGCTACAAAGGAAATAAAAAACTCAACTCAGCAAACAAGTTAAACATTAATTCCTGAAAACAGGAATGCCAAGTTGCACAGTTCACGCCTCTTCTATGTTTTAATACGTTTTAGACTAAACGACACAGATGCAACATTAAGCCACTCAAAATTCTTGGAGCAAAGAAGAGACAGGCAAAATGCAAAAAAACATGTTATAACAAAGATTACACTGGCTCACCTAAGAATTTGTTTCAACATCTGACTTTGTGAAACTGCCTAATGCAATGTAGTAAAACTTCAGGGCCTGATTTTGAGAGAGGAAGAGCACCTAGAGCACCTATTAGCTGTAAATGATATAGTGCTCAGCACATGTGATAATCAAGTCCTCAGTCTACAGCTTTTTATAAAAGAACAAGACAAATAAAATGAAAGGGTTAGAATACTTACGATGTAGCCTGCATAGTCTTCATTTTCAACAAAGGAATCATGAAGCCAGATAAACTCCTCATGTTGCCGAACAACAGAAAATTCATTTTGTTTAAAATTTGGTAAAGAACTCTGCAAAGAAGGGGGCTTTTTTCAGATTTAAGTATTCAAATGTTTACACTACTATATCATGTTCTATAATCTCAATGCTGAAAAGTAGTCTAAACTAGAAGAACAGTAAAACAACCTTAAATTCTACTAAAAGTAAGCTGCATCCTGAGTAACAATTTATCTTCTAAATGTTTTGTAAAATAAAAGTAATCTATTTTATAGGACTAACATCATGAAACGACAGTACCAATATACCATCAAATCAAGCTATAAGTTACTTAGAATATTAAAAAGTAAACCTGAGGCAGAACATACTACTAGCCTGAAGTACATTGTTCAAGTCTGTAGTGAATAATGGAGAAAACAATGTACACCACACTGAGGAATACAAGAGTGTATAGAAAGGCTCCAACAGCAAGCCTGCCACTAATTTAACAAAGTAAGTGTGGGAATCACAAGGCAGAATACAATAATCTATAGAGAATCTCAAGTAAGTTCTTGTAAGTAAGTTATGGTTTTACCTTTTAAATCAACATTTTTTGAATGTTGAATTTTCTTTGTTGATTACTTGAGGCTGACAATGTATCTTGAATGACAAACTATTACTTTCTCATATTTTAGTTAATTTATTACAATTATACATCATCCAGATACAAGGCTGGGTTTACCTTGGTATGAACAGTGAATTTCACTTTGTCCCTCTCGCTAAGAGCATCTGAAATATCCACTTGCAGGGCAGCATCAGTCTGGAGATCTACGTTTATTGCTCTAAGCTAAACAAAGAACATCAGTTTAGACTTAATAAAAACTAAACGAAAATAGCACTTCATTTCTCATTCAGCACGAGCTGATACTGCACTGATGGGCACCCTTATAACACAACAGATGGAAAGAACAAAACTACAAAATGTAAAAAATATAGCCACTGAGAAAACAAATCCCAACCCACATTTCTTGCAGTGCACAACCATGCATGGCCATTTCATCTACTATGCTTCCTTGTTTGTGCCCTATTATTAGTATTTGCATTTCTCATTGTATATTGTTTGTTAACTTGCTCACAATTCAGAAAAGCAAAATACACTGTAAATTTTAAAGATTTTGAATTCTAAACAGACAGATGGATTTTTTTCCGAATTTTTACATTATTTTATTATTTACACACAACTCTAAAGAGCATGTGATATGAATGGATAACTTTAAAGGTGCCCTCAGGAGGGAGAGGGACAGTTTATGCTTTTTCTTTCTTTATGATATTCAAAGGAATTATTTATTTTTAAAAAGTCTTTTCAATTTTTTTTTTTATTAGAAACTCTCATCTTGTCTACCTTAGAGAATATGGATGGCCAGAGATGGATAGTATTTGTGATAATCCTAACACATCTCATTAACTGACAGGATAATATTTTTATTCAGACTGCATTAAAACGCCTTTTGTTTCTGACATCTATTTTTAACTAAACACCCCAGGCCTTTAGTTATGGGCTGAGAAAGCTAAAAAAATTACCTAAGAAATCCTCCAACTTGCCAGGAAAGGCCAGACTTTACATTACTGATACTGGTAAGGTAAAACAAGCTGAGAATTTTGAAACCGTACACTTTCAGACCTTTGTATAGAAGCAAAATGGGCACAAACTCAAAATTTTATTTATGTCTACTGTAGGTCATGTGTAGAGTGGCTCTAATTTGAGGTTTCAATAAGTCAGCCTGAAGATTCTCACAATCTACTAAGAGGAAGTGGATCTAAAGATTCAATTTAGGCCAAATTTTTCAATAGTTAAGTCTGGACCCACAAAGACAAAATTCACAGTCATGGCAGAAACTGCGGATCAGGTGCTTCACTCGTTCTAGGGAAAAACTAAAGCCAGAAGAACTAGATGGGGGACTTCAACTTGAGTGCTGTGGCTAACAGCTCTCCCTCCAGCAACTAAGTCTCTCAGTAGGTGCCAAAAAAAAGAAGAGTCTGGGCTCCGAAGACAAGAAGGGGGTGAACAATGGCTGCTGCCTTGCCTCTGGATTGTATACTCCCCCACCCACAATGGCAGAAATCTGATGATAAAAAAAAATCTTCCAAGAGTTACTGCTGTTCCTCATCTGGTAGTGGTAGAATAAAGAGGTAAGAAGGAGATCAAAGGAGAAGCAGGATCTAAATCAGGGGTGGGCAATAATTTTCACAGGGGGGCCACTCCATGAATTTTGGTAAGTCGTCACGGGCCGCACATTTCTACTCTATTAATGGAGGGGGTGTGGGCTCTGAGAGGGAGTTTGGGTGCAGGAGGGAGCTCCGGGCTGGTGAAGAGTGTTGGGGTGCAGGAGAGGGTGAAGGGTGTGGGCTCTGGGAGGGAGTTTGGTGAAGGAGGGGGCTCTGGGCTTGGGCAGGGGATTGGGGTGCAGGAGGGGTGCAAGTTCTGGGAGGGAGTTTGGGTGCAGGAGTGGGTTCTGATCTGGGACAGGGGTTGGGGTGCAGGAGGGGGTGCGAGGTGCAGGCTCTGGCTGGGAGGTGCTTACCAGAGGCAGCTCCCAACCAGTAGTGCAGCAGGGCTCAGGCAGGCTGCCTGCCTGCCATAGCCCCACGCTGCTCCCAGAAGCAGCTGTGGCTGACTGCTGCTGGCACGGCTCTGCGTGCCCCGGAGGGGGCGGGCAGTAGGTCTCCGTGTGTTGCCCGCACCAGCAAGCACCGGCCCCGCAGCTCCCATTGGCCAGTTTCCAGCCAAGGGGAGCTGTGAGGACTGTGCTGGGGCCGGGGGCAGCGCACGCAGCCACCTCCACCCCCGCCAGGGGTTCGCAGAGAGACATGCCAGCAGTAGCTGGCTACTTCCAGGAGTGGCATGGGGCCACGGCAGGCACGCAGCCTGCCTGAGCACCCCGCTGCACCGCAGGACTTTTAGCGGCCTGGACTCGGAGATCGCGAGGGGGCAGAGGAGGCTGGACTGAAATGTTAGACAGGCCAGATCTGGCCCGCAGGCCGTATTTTGCCCACCCCTGTTCTAAATGCTGCTACCCAAGATAGTTGAAGTTGCACTATAGTTTCTCCAGGAAAACCCAGATTTCCAGGTTACAGTCCCCCCTCTTCAGTGTGAGGTTGGAAGTCCAATCGCACTGAAGAGAAAATGAAGGGAACTCTGAGATGAGCACTCTATACCTTTTCAATGAGAGTGGATAATCTAGAGTTATATCTTTAATTCACCCTGTAGATCATTCATAGAATAAAGTAATTTAACACAAAATCTCTCCTCTAGTCCCTGCATGTGCAGGATATTTCTTGAATATGCTGGAGTATCTGGAGGACTGGGGCATTAGTATCCTTTTTCTTTAGAGATATAGGTCTCATGAAACTTATAAAAATTAAAAAGATTTATATATAAGCAATGCTAATATCTACTTAGATGCAAGTCTCACCTTGTGCAATTCTGCAAAGCACAGGAGACTTGATTAAATAGTATTTATTACTGCTGTAAATTCACATTGAGATCTGAATCAGAGTTCTCATTCAAGGTTTCAGTTCCTTAATTATTGCAAGGAACAAACAGGCACCCAAACATTTTAAAAGTATGAAGGTTACTTTGAAACCTTCTCATGCATCATTATCTAATTACATCATCGATAATTTTTAGTTATTTGCCGTTTTATATTTGTGATATTCATTTTTAGCTATGAGACAATTGGCTATTTTGTTTTTGTAGTTTCTGCTGAAGTGTCAGGTTTTGTAGCAAAACATCCTTTCATACTATACCCACACAGCAGCTTTTTCATAGAAAACTATAAAGACTGCAAGTCAAGTGGCAAAGTCCAAATTTCAAAATGGTTATGAAAATACTATCTCATGCTGTGTCACTACCAACTCTGTAGCATGTAAAAACAAGTTTTCTATGGTAGTCTCCTTAATGCTATTAATTTTCTATGGTAGTCTCCTTAATGCTATTAATAGTTAATTTGCAGTACAGAGGGTAAAAGACAAGTTTGGGTTATTCAAATAATACTTCTGTAAACTGACTTGCATGATGACAGAATGAAGAAAAATCTGTTTTGTATAGTTTAATGCCAGAAGGGACCATCAGATTATCTATTTTAATCTGACCTCCTGCGTATCACAGGCCATTAAATTTTACCTAGATACTCATATTTTGAGTCCAGTGACTTTAGCTGAACTAAATTTAGTTCTCAGGAGACTAAACTGTTGTGTGCTATAGGCAGAGAACAAGAGAGACCAAGGGCTTGTCTTCACTACAGGGGTAAATCGACCTAAATTACGCTATTCCAGCTATGTGAATAACGTAGCTGTAGTCGACATAGCTTAGGTCATTTTACCCAGGTGTCTTCACTGCACTGTGTCGATGGGAGACGCTCTCCGGTCGACTTCCCTTACTCTTCTCAGAGCTGGAGTACCGGAGTCGACCAGAGAGCACTCTGCCATCGATTTAGCAGGTCTTCACTAGACTGTCTAAATCGCCCTGAGGTGCCACCAATCTCTGAGGCCTCTGCAATGGCAGGGAACTGATTAGGCAAAACATGCCCAGATGATCCTAGCAGGTGATCTACACCCTATCCTATGACAAAGGCAGAAAAAAAGCCAATGTCCCTGCCAATCTGTACTAACTTGCTTTGTTTTCTTTCACCATCTTTCCAAAGAGTCACACAAAACTAAAAAGGGTGCAGTGTAGACTTCTAAGGTTCAGTACAACAGTGCTTTATACAATGCTTGGAATACCAAAGCAATTTTACTTTTATATTTTTTCCACGACATTAATGTCAAATGTAACTTTCTCAACACAAGCCACTATTTTAAGGACAAAAGTAAATAGGACAATTGCAAACAGTAAGTAAGAAAACACTGTTGTGATGGATGGCTTGCCCAACAGATACAAATGTACTTCCTCTATAAACCTTGGAGAGTTTAACAATATGTTAAGTTATGCTACGTTGCTTGCCTGGCAACAGGACCATTTTCATTTGCAAAGGTAATGAAGCATTCTATAAATGGTATCAAAGGCAATCAGAAAGCTGAAGGAACTTTGTGAGCCACTGTGCAACAAGAATAAATTCTTTGTATTTTTGGGTATTGACTCAAAAACAATGCTGTCATGCCACAATAGTGAAGAAATTGCCCTACTCCATACATCACTACCTGAAAGAAAAAATTACTATCAACAGATGGCTTATTGATAGAGAGGGGAAGGAGAAAGAAAAACCTGGGCTATATTGCAGACTTTCACAGACATGCGGAAAGTCTAAACCAACAGGTTGTGAAAAGCACTGGCAGCCTGATTTTAGGGTGGGCATGCAATTATGCCAAGCTGCACATAATGTTTCTATACATCAATTCATACTTTATGGCCACCTAGTAGAACTTCTTGTAAAGCAACTAAAATCAGTTACAGAATCACAAAATAAAAGCTATTTTCTCTACTTTGAGCACAAAAAAACCCAGCTTTTATTTAAAGTAACTGGAATACGTTGTGGAGGCTGAAAATAAGAGTAACTCCTCTTGGGATACCTCAGAGAGAAGGAACCTGACCTCAGAAGAGGTTGGGTTAAGAGTAAAGTATCATCTTGGGCTGTCTCTCAAGGTCAAAGTAGGTTTCAAACACTACTGTGAGGAAGCTGGCACAGTCGAGTCAAACTACTTGCGGAATGCCAGGTCTCGTTATGTCATATCATTTACAGTAACATCTGCACATCCATTGTTAAAAAATTAAGAGCACTGTTGACATGACAGTGTCTGAGCTCTAGAGAGGGAAGGGGGGTGGAGATACACAGTGAGGAAGCAACAGAGGGTCCTGTGGCACCTTTAAGACTAACAGAAGTATTGGGAGCATAAGCTTTCGTGGGTAAGAACCTCACTTCTTCAGATGAAAGCTTATGCTCCCAATACTTCTGTTAGTCTTAAAGGTGCCACAGGACCCTCTGTTGCTTTTTACAGATTCAGACTAACACGGCTACCCCTCTGATACTTGACACAGTGAGGAAGTCAATTAACTTAATCAAAGGCTGGTGTATAGTCCTTCACTAGGGAGTGTGGGATGACCTGTGCAAACACAGGAAGGTGATCAAAAAGAAAAAAGGCCCAGGGAAATACCAACTTACAAAAGAGCACTTGTTTTTACTATTGCCACAGAAAAGGGCTGCTATGGTTTTTAAGACTCAAATAGCTGAATCTGAGGCCAGGTCTACACTACAGACCTATATCGCTATAACTATGTCACTCAGGGGTATGAAAAATCCACACCCCTGAGCAATGTAGTTATACCAATCTAATCCACCGTGTAGACAGCGTTTTGTCAATAGGAGAGCTTCTCCCATCGACATAGCTACCACCTCTCAGGGAGGTGGATTAACTACACCAATGTGAGAAGCTCTCCCATTGCTGCTGTACATGACGACAAGCCCTTCGGAATAGCTTGCCTGTGCTCCTTTCATTTATGTTTACATTATGATCAACTACCGAGAACCTGCAAAGAGGCCTGGTAGTTAATGCTGGGAATTTAGATTCAGAATAAATGGGCAATAAAAAACGGGGTCTGAAAGTAACATCAGCTGAAAAGTTAAGGGAAGGGATGGTGATTATGTTGTTCTGTAATAATTATTTAGCACCGGATGTGAAAGGAAGAGAAAGAAGAGAGGCTCCTACTGGCCACTTCAAAAGGTATACTTGAAGAGCTGCTTAGTCAAGACCCTTGACTAACATATTTTTAAACGGGACAGTACTATGAACTCATTACTACAGGAGCTTGTAGCAGTAGTGGGAGAGAAAATATAGGATTTTCCAAACAAGATCAGTCTACTGATATACAAAGACCTGCAACTATGGCCATTATCTAATGCTTCAGCGAAGGGCAACCTATCTATTTCTAGAAATATCACACACATTCACTCTCTCTTGCTTCTGCAGTGGCTGGCATTATAAATGCTCACTGATCATTCTCCCCACCCTCCCTCTCTTATTTACTCTGCATTTTTCAGTAGGAATACTAACAAAGGCTCTACAATACACTTGCCAAACAGTGCAAGTCCACAAGAGTAATAGTCCTTCCTGACCTCTTATTAATTACATTTTATGCTTCATGACCAAAACCAATTAAATCTTAACATATATGCCTACACACTGTTATTGGTCAAAATTACCTGTCGCCCTTTAAAAATCCAGCCACAGTACTTAACTTTATGCCAGATGTGTCAAATATATGATGTGCATGATGTATTTTTGTGGTCTACATGGCAGTTTCAGAATCTCAGCTTTCATTTTAAGAAGTTCCTAATTTTTATGGGGTTGTCTAGATTAGCTATCACATGCTAGCTAACCCCAAACCAAGCATGACTTTTCCCCCTCAATCTGGCTGGTCAAGGTCGATTCTTCCTAAGAGACTGACTTAAGCCAAAACAATATGAACAATGGTTACTCCAGTTTAAGTGCATCTACATTGCATTTTTCAATCAATCTAGTTAAACTGGTACATTTTTCTAGTATAGAGAAGGTCCAAACAGGGAAGAGGAAGAGAAACAAAGGGCAGAAATAGGTGCAAGCCCAATGGTTAGAATATTTTCCAACTGATAGTGAACACAACAATGAGGTACTAAACTAATCGTAAATAATTAAATAACAAAAATTCTGTTACTAAAAGTCCTAGCTGCACACATACTGTGGCACGAACCTCCCATTGTTATCAGTGGGAGGTCTGCTGTAGACTGAAAAAAGAAGATAGTGTTAATTTATTACCTAGGCCCTGGCCTATAATTAAAGATGGAATTCAGTGCTCTCCATCAAATCTGTCACCCCTGCTCAATGCAATAGAAGATTTAAGAAGCATATATAGGAGAGAAGAAAAGATCTGAGTGAGAACTATACAGATGCAAAATATGAATCTCCTAAAATACAAATAAACCTGGATTAAGCTACTTTTAAAAAAAAGCTATTTAAAAAAAACCCCATGTGAGTGGAGGGAATAGAGGAATATAAACAACAGGCTAAAGTATACTCCTTAAACTGTGTTGTTTCTATCCTGACAAGAGAACAATCCCAAACCATAATTGCATTTAAAAACCATCAAAACAAATCAGTGTCCGTAATGACATTTAGACACCCGGACCGTTATGGAGAAGAGGAGTCATGACCAGGGTGTACAACTGGAACTAAGATTAAGGTAAAATGCACACAGCAGCCCAAGAGAAAAACGCCGCCGCCACCATATACCCACCCCATACCCCAGTGTGAGGGGCCCAGGAACTCGCAGATCAGACCCCACAACCCAGCCACAGGGGCCCCGGATCCTGCAAAACGGAACCGCCCCCACCCCGCCAGGGACCCCCAGGACAGAGCCGCCGCCCTCCCCCCGGGTGCCAGGCGCCGGCAGGGCCCGGTCCCAGGTGCCAGCGGCCCGGGAGCCCCCGGGACAGGTGCACTTACTCCTCTGTCCTCTTCGGAGAGGAAATCTGGGCCGTCGTCCGAGCCTTCCTGCTCCGGGGGGGAGACAAAGCGCACAGGTTAGTGACCCGACCACACGCCCCTCCCGCCCGACTCCCAGCGGCGCCCAGACACCCACCATCATGGCTGCTCCCAGCGCTCCCTCCCTCCGCAAGCGCAGGCCCAGCCCGCCAGGCAGCCCGGAGCCAAGAGGGGAGGCGGGCGGGCGGAGCTAAAGCGGGAGGCGGAGGCTGCTGCTGAGCCAGTGCGCTCCTCCGCCGGCCCCTCCGTCACGCTGCAAAGGGGGGACGGACCCGGCGCTCCAGTGGAGAGCAGCAGGGGCGCTGAGAGAGTCCTTGGGGTATGGAGCTGGGGCGTGGCTGGGTCTGGGTCTAGGGAGCGCTGAGGCGAGGCTAAGGCCTCCATAGCCAGATAGGCGGCACTCCTGCACGCTGCATCCTTACTGCTTACCATCACTGTAAAAATGTACACCTTAGTTCCAGTCTGGATTTGTCTAACTTTAACTTTGGATCATATTCGACCTTTCTCTGCTGGACTGACAAGCTTATTATTAAATATTTGTTCCTCCTATTGACTATAAGCAAGTCACCATTAGCCTTTTCTTTGTTAAACTGAATAGATTAAGATCCTTGAGTCTGTCACCATAAAGCGGGTTTTCTAATCCTTTACTTTGGCTCTTCCTTGAACCCTCTCCAATTTAGCAACGTCCTTCTTGAATACCAGAATTGAACAGAGTATTTCAGCACCAGTGCCAAATATAGAGGTAAAATAAACTTTCTGTTTTTTACCTGAGATACCCCTTTTTATGCATCCCAGGATTGCATTAGGTGTTTTGGCCACAGCATCACAATGGGAAATCATGTTCAGCTGATAATGCACCACAACTCCCAAATCTTTTTCAGAGTCACTGCTTCCTAGCATAGCGTCCCCCATCCTGTAAATATAGCCTACATTCTTTGTTATTCAGGTCATGTTCTCCCTCCACCCCAAGTCTTCTTTTCTCAAGATTAAACATGCCCAGTTTGTTTAACCTTTCCTCATAGGTCAAGTTTTCTAAACCTTTAATCATTTTTGTCCCTCTGGACTCTCTCCAATTTGCCAACATTTTTTTCAAAAGTATGGCACCCGGAATTGGACACAGTACTTCATCTGAGCCCACACTAGTGCCAAGTAGCGTGGGACAATTATCTAGAATGTCTTGCATACAACACTGGACTTAGTACACTGCAGAATGATACAACCTTTTTCACAGCTGCATCAGATTGTTGACTTATATTCAAATAGTATATGATCAAGTATTTAAAGACTGAATCATAATACTATGCACAAAAGGCAGGTTTAAGGTGGCTCAGAGAACTTCAACTGGCATTTTCTGACTTTTGAGGGCTTAAATGTGTAATCTTAACTTTCTGTTCTGTTCAGGTTCATATACTGTGCTCAGCGCTGTGTAGGGTGACCAGATGTCCTGATTTTATAGGGACAGTCCCAATATTTGGGGTTTTGGCTTACATAGGTGCTTATTACCCCCACCCCACCCCCTGTCTGGTCACCCTAGTAATGTGGTACCTGAGGTAACAGAGGCCTGATTTTCTGAAGTGCTGAGCACTTGCTACCCCTACTGAAGTCAATAGCAGCTATGGGTAGTTTTTATTAATAGAATATCCGAGTTTTTAAAAGAATAAAGAAATTATATAAACTCAAACTGTTGCCTAGCACTTGCAGAGCATCCTGTTTTTTGTAAGGTTCATACACAATGGGGAAGTTTTATATGACATGAACATATCTGCACCAAGTGCATCAACTTTTTATATAATTTCCTACATTTCTTCAAATGAAAAATGAAGAAACAAAGACATTTATCTATTTGTTGGACAGTACCAGAATGTTTTGTACTGTGCAAAATGTGAAATATGAGACAAGAATCCTTGCCTCAATCCATGCAATATCAGATGGAAAGAGGCAGTACTGCAAGGAAATACTGCCTCCTTCCCTGGCACCTTCACTCAGTGAGGGAAAGGAGCTGGACTCACTATGTATTTTCCCTTGCCCTGTTGACCGGCAGAAGACTGCAATGGACAACTTCCACCCAGGGTGTTAATGTTTAACCAAAAACTCCCACTCACAGGTGCTGGCTTCCTCCAGGGCCTGGGAGTGCTCAAGCGCCCGCTCTGCCCCCAGCCCCTGCCCCTGCCCCTGCCCCAAACCCCCACCCCACCCCACCCTGCCTTTTCCCACCTTTCTGTTGATACCTTACATGACACCTTTTAGATACAAATTATGATGTTAGTGAGTTGGGGTACACTGACCTGGTAAGGCCAGCTGAAACTCACTACCAGCTACCGATAAGCCCCTTTCCCTCTTGCATTGGAATGCTGTAGGGTCATACCTACCCCTCAGCCCCCACATTATTTCTGCCCCCCCCCCAAACATACATTCTCCCCTTGCTCCTCAGTGCACCGATGCACTTCACTCCACTCCAAGGCATGGGTGACAGCTGCAGAGTTCTCCCCCTTTCCATGTCTGGTGTTCCAAGATGGATGAGGGAGGAGCAGAGAGCAGCCTGACCCATTTTTCAGAAGAAGGAGGGAGGGAGCAGAACTGCCAGCCTGCCAGGCTCTTTCTGTTCCCTCTACCCACCCTTGTGAAAATGGCATCAGCTCCTTCCTTTCCTCCCCTCCCTCCCCAAAATCTCTTGCCAGGAGAGCTCTGCCTGCATCCTGCAACAGTTCTGATTGGCTGCTCTTCCCCAGAAGGTGAGGAAATGCGACAAGCAGCAGCCTGTCCATTAGCCTGCCCCTGCCGTGTTACACTTGTGCTGGGTGTTGGACATTATAGGTATGGTGACCATATTTCCTTAAACTAAAAATGGAACACTGGGTAAGAGATGGTCAGTGCTCTGGGGAGGTTATTTACAGTACACAAAAAAAGATAAGGTAGTTTCAGATATTTTATATACAATTTATCCGGCATCTGGGAATCGGGGGGTGGAGGGGTGCTGGTTAGTCAAATATTCTGGTTTACTAAGAGTTATGCTTACCAATGGAATACCAATTTTCAAAGAATTAGAATATAATAAAATGAATAAAGTATAAAATAGTATAGAGGTACTCACTAATCCAGTAGTAGTAGTGCACTGCAGAGTGGTTGGTTTCTTGAAGCACTTAGGTGTATACAGGTAAAGTTTTCTATACAGTAGGTTATCTTATGACACTACATATCACTATGGGCAGCGCATGACGTACACCCAGATCACTAAAAATACACTTAACAATAAAACTATACTGAACATAATTTAATCTTTCTTTGATGATTCAGAAGGCACTTCACAATCTTGCAGTGCCTTGGGGTCATCATTATCAACATCAATTATTGTAGATGTAGAGGTGTAGGAGATTGGGCTGAATCTGTACTGACCCTATGACACACCCTGGAAGCTGCTTTTTTGAATAAATCCCTGATATCAGCTTGCTTAATTGTCTTCTGCCTCTTTTGCATAAAAGTAGAGTGCAGAACATGCAATTGCATAACCTCCTGGCAGTATAACATGGCTGCTTTTCTGCAAATTTAATTATTGAATCAAAATAATTGAATCAAAAGGCTTGAAGAAGCCTTTCCCCAAGTTCTTTTGTCCTCTTCACTAAAATCTTCTTCTTCACTGTCTCTATCAGTGTCCTTTGACTTTTCAGGATTTAAAACATTCTCTATTATTTCTGTATCAGTAACAGTATGTATCACTTCAACCTCCTTGTCAGCCTCAATCCATTCTTATATCTCACTTTCATGACGTTTGTTGATGGGGTGTGAAGAAGGAGTATCCTTCACCATTTCAAGAATTTGTGTTAATGTATTTTTTCTAACTCTTACTTTAAAGCCTTCAAATTCCTCCTAATCAGAAGACACTTCTGTAAATATAACACCAGGCCACAATTTTCTCCAAGCTCTCCTTTAATGTTTCACTTTTAACAGAATTCCAGGCATAAGCAACATTAAAAATTGCATCTTTTATGTTATAATGAGATTGAAAGTCCTGTATCGTGCCTTCATGATTGAAAAACTTTCTCAGGAAATCTCTTCTGTAATAACATTTCATATTCTGGATAATGCCCTGGTCCATAGGTTGAATCAATGAAGTAACATTGGCAGGCAGGAAGATGGTAAAAATATTACCGGACACTAACTGTGTTTCATGAGGGTGAGCTCTACAATTGTCTAGCAGTAGAATAGCTTTGCTATCTTCAGGTAAGCCTATTTTTCTAAAATGTTCTTTCACTCTATGATGAAACCAATCATAAAAAAATTCTTTGTCCAGCCATGAATTACCTTGCGCTTTGTAAACAACAGGTAAATGTGCAACATTTGAAAGCTCTAAAACAATTATATTTTCCAATCACCAAAAGTTTTATTTTATGCGAGCCTGCTGCATTAGCACACGTAAGAACAGTTAGTCTGTCTTTATTCTGCTTAAAACCAGCAGCACTAGATTCACGTGCACCTGCTAGGATAGAATTTGGCAAGCATCACCAAAATAGGCCAGTTTCATCAGCATTATAAATTTGTTCAGGGGGTAGATCATGTTCAGCAATTAAATTTCTAAAAAATTCACAAGATTTTTCTGCAGCTTCATGGTCAGCCGATTTATGTTCACCAGATACAGGTAGCTTTCTAATGCCGTGACAAAGTTCAATACATGAAAGCCATCCATCAGAAAATGCACATGGCTCAGACAATTGCATTTGCTTATAAAAATCTTTTGCCTTTTCAACGAGCATTGGGCCAGAGATAGGGGCACCCTCCGATCGTTTCAATGAAAACCATTAATATAAAACACTGTCTAGCTGCTCTAATTTAGGCATACGCAGAGAACAGCGTTGTTCAACAGCTTTATTTGACTCATAACTAGCAAAAAATTTGAGCAATTTTCCTTTCTGAGCCTTGATGTCGTATATCGTGGATGAGCCAACATTGTACTCTTGCATCAAAACATTCCTATTCTCGCCCTCTTCAAGATGTGTACAAATATCTATTTTCTGTTTTAATGTCAACACAACTCTCTTATGCATGTCTCCTTTGCTTTTTGTTGGTATTTTGGATGCCATAATGGTAGGGTGGCGTTGATACTTTACGATAAACACAGGACAATACACTGAGTAATAACCGGACCGATCACAATGGCAGATACAAAGAGAAAGAACAGCATTCAGTTCTTCTCGGCTAACTCAAGCGTAGTCCGACTGCTCTCGGAAATACTGAGGTCCCGAATAGCTTTGGCATCGATTCCAGTTAGCTTCACCATCGGTCCTGGTTACTAGATTGAAGATTAGGGTTGCCAACTTTCTAATAGCACAAAACCAAACATCCTTGCTCCACCCGTGCCCTGCCCCTTCTCTGAGGCCACACCCATGCCCTGCCCCTTTTCCGAGCCCCTGCCCCCTGCTCACTCCATCCCCCCTCCCTCTGTTGCTCACTCTCCACCACCCTCACTCACTCGCTCATTTTCACCGGGCTGTGGCAGGAGATTGGAATGTGAGAGTTTGTGAGGGCTTTGGCTGGGGGTGTGGGCTCTGGGGTGGTGCCAGGAATGAGGGGTTTGGGTGCAGGAGGGGGCTCCAGGCTGGGGTGTGGGACCAAGGGGTTCAGCATGTGGGAGGTGGCTCCGGGCTGAGGCAGGGGAATGGGGTGTGGGAGGGGGCTCTGGGCTGGGGCTAGAAATGAGGGGTTCAGGGTGCGTGAGGTGGATCCGGGCTGGAACAGGGAGTTGGGTGCAGGAGGGGCTGAGGGTTCTGGCTGGGGGATGTGGGCTCTGGGGTGGGGCCAGGGATGAGAGGTTTGGGGTGCAGGAGGGGGCTCCAAGCAGGGGCTGAGGGGTTCCAAGTGTGGGAGGGGGTATGGGGCATGTACTCTGGGAGGGAGTTTGGGTGTGGGAGGGGACTTGGGGCAGGGGTTTGGGGCACAGGAGGGGTTTCAGGGTGCCAGATCCAGGCGGCGCTCACCTCAGGTGGCTCCCCGCAAACAGCGACATGTCCCTGCTGCTCCTAGGCGGAGACCTGGCTAGATGGCTCTGCTCACTACCTCCGCCCACAGGGGCTGCCCCCGCAGTTCCCATTGGCCTCAGTTCCCAGCCAGAGTCAGCGCTCGGGGCAGGGCAAGGGCAGCGCACGGAGCCCCCATGGCCGTTCCTCCACCTAGGAGCAGCAGGGACATGTCACCGCTTCCAGGAAGAATCACGGAGCCAGATAGAGAGCCTGCCGGCCCCACGCTAACCGGACTATAAACCGGACTTTAAATGAAGATCAGAAATGCCGGTTTGTAGAGCTTTCTGGTTGGTAAAGTACTGGATAACACAGCTTTTACTGTATGTTCATATATTTTATAGTTTCATATATTTTACTGACTATTCAGTAGTTACTGGCATTGTTCCTTGTCTTGCTGCTGCTCTTCAGGATGCGAAGTCTTGCAGGGCTGACCCCCCAGAATGTTTCTCTACGCCCCCTAGGTGCGTACACCCCACAGTTTGAAAACCTCTGGCTTATGGTGTTGAGATAAGTCATCACTTAATTGATCCATATACTTTTATTTATTTATTTTTTGCTGTATCCTGGATGGTCTGAACAATAAAAATAGTTTTATTACAAGTAGACTAGTCTATTTAGAATAGTCTATTCTGAATAGCATTCAAGTCATCAGTTGGCAACAAAAGCCCAGTTTTCCCCCAAAAAGTTGTGATGTCTGGGACAGAGCTTGAAAAGAGGACTGTCTCAGCACAAACGGGACATAAGGTCACCCTTATTATAGGAAGGAAGCCCAGCAGTGGCAAGCTGGCCGGAGCAGCGACTGTGAGGAGCTAGAGGGGAGCACAAGGCAGCCAGAGGCTTGTGGAAGATCCAGAGAGGATGGTCTGGGATGAGCTGTTTGGGATAAAGTAGGGAAGAACCCTGGGTGGCGGGTATAATAAGCCAGGGAAGACTTAGCCTACCCTGGTGCTGCTTCCCACCCGCCGCCGGGCACCTGGGCCACGGTAGCCCTGCCCCATTCCTTCCCCAAAGCCCTGAAAACAAGAACAGGTTTATTGATCAGACAACAGTTAACAAGGGTAAGAATAACTCAGGTAAGTAACAGGTAGGTAACTATAAGGACTCCCAAACTATAACCGAGAAAACAAGGGAACCAAATACAAAGGGCATGGGCTATGACAAAAAGGGCTTAGCTCCCTTCCCAAGGTTGACCCCAGGTAGGTTAGATGGAGGACAAATGAGTCTCTACCGTATCCTGCAGCTTTATCCCTGGCACTGCCACGGCAGGACTGGCTCTGGACCCAATCCAGATGGTTAAGGCAGGGCCTCTGGCACAGGCTGATGGAAGCTCTGTCCAGGGCCGGCTCTAACTTTTTTGCTGCCCCAAGCAGCAAAAAAAAGCGCCGCCCCCCCCCCCCCCC
>NW_020664447.1:56013584-56073144 GCF_002925995.2 Terrapene triunguis
CCACCGGAGCGCCCCGCAGAATGCCGCACTGCGCCACGCTGCCCCCCGCCACCCCAAGATTGGCCGCCCCTTACCAGGTGCCACCCCAAGCATGTGCTTGGTTGCCTGGTGCCGGCCCTGGCTCTGTCTTGTTCTTCTTGCAGCTCTTTTTCCCTGCGTTATCGTGGGTGGATGTCTGAGGCAGGATTAGAAGGGCAGATGACGGTTCATTCTCGCGTGCAGGTAAGAAACCCTCGCTACAACCCTACGCATAGTACTAATATCCACCCTTCAGGGTAAGCAGTACCACACTGCAACACTCTGCCTCTCAGATGGGCGGCTGCAGCACACTCTGCCTCCAGGATGGGCAGCCCTGTCTGACAGACATGCTGACCCTTTTATAACGTACGGTTGCTGGGCAGATTACAGATCAGGTGATCTACCCAGTTTCCCACCTTGGGGCAAAAAGGGCGCCTAAGGTGTAACAGGGGCTGAGGAAGAAGGGCAACCAGTATGGATTCCCTGTTGTTAAAGAGATCCAAGATGGTGTAAGGGAGATAACAGTAAAATAAAATTTTTCTCCCTACAAAAGGAGCCCCGGGGGGCAGAAGGGAGTGATGAAAAAGAGCCTGTGAAGGGTGAAAGCTGAGCCCACAGGGTGGGCAGAAGAGTACTTGAAATTACAGCAGAGACAACAGACCCTTCAGGAAGGACAAGCTGGGCCCAGTTTGAGACTGGGGCAAAAACTTTCTGTTTTGTTGTTTTGGACTTAGATTCCCCAAAAAGGGTAGACTTTTGTTAGTAGCTTGGCCACAAGCGCAAGTCAATATGGTTGCCAATTTTGGTTGAATGTATTCCTGGAGGTTTCATCACAAGACAATCTTTAATTAAAGATTCATCTTTAATTCCTGGAGCCTCCAGGACAATCTGGAGGGTTGGCAACCCTAAATAAGTCAGCAAAGCAGCCCAGATGGCATTGGTGACTGGGTGGAGTCACAGAAGACTGAGGGAAAACTGAGGCAAACTGCTGCAACAGCCCACTATGTCAAGAGCGGGAGCTCTGGGACAATAAGTTATAAGTGATAAGATTGTGAGAGTTGGCAATATGTAGTGTGGTGAACTTGCTGGAAGTGAATCAGCTATTTCTCTTTTCCATCTGCTCAGGAGGAAGATGGGTGGCCAGCAAGGGAAGATCTCATGCTATTTAGAAGGACAGTTAGGAGGAGTTGGTCATGAAGGCAGAATATCTGGCACCTGGGAGGTGTGTTGTGCTGAATCCAGTTCGAGGACTGGTGTTAGGACCCATACAGCTTTAGAAGCTGAAGCACCTACAGCGTTTGTCTCAGCTGTGGTATAATCTGGCACGCCACCCAAAGGCGCCGACTCCGTGAGTGCTCCAGGGCGGGAGCACCCACGGGGAAAAATTGGTGGGTGCTCTGCACCCACCGGCAGCCAAGCTCCCCGCCCCAGCTCACCTCACCTCACCTCCGCCTCCTCCCCTGAGCACACCGCGTCCCTGCTTCTTCCCCCAGCGCTTGCCGCCACCAAACAGCTGTTTTGCAGCGTAACAAGCTTCGGGAGGGAGGGGGGAGGAACAGAAACACAGCGTGCTCAGGGGAGGAGGCAGGGAAGAGGCGGGACTGGGGCGGGGATTTGAGGTAGGAGTCCAGTAGGGGCAGGGAGGAGGCGGAGTTGGGGCAGGGACTTTGGGGAAGGGGTTGGAATGGGGGAGGGGCGGGAAGGGGCGGGGCAGGAGTGGAGTCGGGTTGAGGCTGGGGCCTGGGCGGGTCGAGCACCCACCGGCGCCAGGAGAAGAAGTTGGAGCCTATGACACCACCGAGGACTATTTCAAGACAAGGGTTAGCGTAACATAGCACATCAGTGACCCCTTGAGGGGCAGATATTTACATAAAACACCAGTGCTAGAATTTAACCCAGGTCTCCAGGATTGCAGTTCAAAGAACTACCATTATGTTACCCCTTCTTTTTCAGTTTCATATCACTGACTGTCAGAGAGGTGTAGTGGCTAGAACTTCCACTGATCATTCAGAACAGTTCTGCAATTAAGCAAGTTGGTCTTGCAGCATCTCTGATTTGTGCTCCTTATTGCTATGCACTGAGCATGGATCAATACATGCACAACATCAATACATACATGCGAAACTGCATGATACTGTTCAGCTACTAGGTTTTGCCTTTGGTAACAGAGTACAACCTCACTGTAACAAATCCCTGGGGATTCAAGCTATTTGTTCGTTATAGCCAGGGGTTGGTTATAGTGAAAGATCCCTGCCAGGGGTGGGGCAACATACACCTCAAACTCTGCAGTGGGACCTGAGAGCTCCTCTGGCCCCACAGAGATGGGGGGGCTGATAGCTTCTCTGGCCCTGGGGCAGCAGGAGGGGATGACATAAAGGAACATGTTTTCACCAGAGAATTCAGAAATCAAAGGAAAATGTTGAATCTTTTGTCATGCATTGGCTGAAAACACTAAAATATCAGAGATAGGCTGGTTGTTGGTTTAACAGACAAAAGCCTCTAACAGCAGTTAAGATAAATCTACCCACAGCTATACAGATAGCAAATCAGTCTGAACTAGTCAAACATCACAACAAAAGGGAGGAGCACTGAGTTAATTACTAGGTAAAAAGTGATTTTATTAAATACAGAAAGTAGGATTTAAGTGGTTCCAAGTAGTAACAGACAGAACAAAGTAAGCCACCACGCAAAATAAAAAAAACTTACAAATCTATGTCTAATCAAACTAAATACAGATAATCTCACCCTTAGAGATGCTTCAGTAAGTTTTTTCCTCAGACTGGACACTTTCCAGGCCTGGGCACAATTCTTTCCCCGGTAAAGCTCTTGTTCCAGCTCAGGTGGTAGCTAGGGGATTCTTCATGATGGCTCCTCTCTCCACTTTGTTCTGTTCCACCCCTTTATATATCTTTTGCATCTTTGTCCCTCTGGGTTCCCCTCCCCCCCACTGGAAAAGCACCAGGTTAAAGATGGGTTTCAGAGTAGCAGCCGTGTTAGTCTGTAGCCACAAAAAGAACAGGAGTACTTGTGGCACCTTAGAGACTAACAAATTTATTTGAGCATAAGCTTTCATGGGCTACAGCCCACTTCTTCGGATGCATAGAATGGAACATATATTGAGGAGATATATATACACATACAGAGATCATGAAAAGGTGGGAGTTGTCTTACCAACTCTGAGAGGCCAATTAAGTAAGAGAAAAAACTTTTGAAGTGATAATCAAGATAGCCCGGTACAGACAGTTTGATAAGAAGTGTGAGAATACTTACATGGGGAGATAGATTCAATGTTTGTAATGGCTCAGCCATTCCCAGTCTCTATTCAAACCTAAGTTGATTGTATCTAGTTTGCATATCAATTCAAGTTCAGCAGTTTCTCGTTGGAGTCTGCTTTTGAAACTTTTCTGTTGCAAAATTGCCACCCTCAGGTCTGTTATTGGGTGACCAGACAGGTTAAAGTGTTCTCCTACTGGTTTTTGAATGTTATGATTCCTGATGTCAGATTTGTGTCCATTTATTCTTTTGCATAGAGACTGTCCAGTTTGGCCAATGTACGTGGCAGAGGGGCATTGCTGGCACATGATGGCATATATCACATTGGTAGATGTGCAGGTGAACGAGCCCCTGATGGCATGGCTGATGTGATTAGGTCCTATGATGATGTCACTTGAATAGATATGTGGACAGAGTTGGCATCGGGCTTTGTTGCAAAGATAGGTTCCTGGGTCAGTGTTTTTGTTCAGTGGTGTGTGGTTGCTGATGAGTATTTGCTTCAGGTTGGGGGGTTGTCTGTAAGCGAGGACAGGTCTGTCTCCCAAGACAGATGGATTCCAGTTCAGGTGACATGATCACATGTCACTGCAAGAGTTCATTACCCACTTGCCAGCACACACATATACAGGAAGACTCACAGGTAAAACACAGCCATCTGCAGACAATGGTCCTGGTTAATGGGCGTCATCAAGATTCCAAACCACCGTTAATGGCCCACACTTTGCATAATTACAATAGGCCCTCAGAGTTATATTTTATATTTCTAGTTTTAGTTACAAGAGTGGTACATTTATACAAATAGGATGATCACACTCAGTAGATTATAAACTTTGTAATGATACCTTACAAGAGACCTTTTGCATGAAGCATATTCCAGTTACATTATATTCACTTATTATCATGTTTTTATAAAACCATATAGACTGCACAACATCACAATATTAATTAGCACAAGAAAGTTTTTGTCATGGAGATACAGAAAATAAAAATTCTGGAAACTAAAAGGAGGAGGAAATGGAAATAGACAATGGATAGAAGAATGAACAGAAAATACAGAGAGCAACAAAATTTAAAAATGAAAATAGGCAGAGGTTAAAAAGATTAATTAAAATAGGAAATGGCTCTGAAAAAGCCCACAACTGTTCAACTGAATCAGGAATCATCCTGCTATGCACTAGCTAGAATCAGAAATCATCATGGCATTTACTAGCTAGTTTACCTAACTATATAATATTATCAGTGTTACCTCACCTTTCTGTCTCCTTTTCTGTATCGTACAGCGCTAAGTATAATGGGGATCCTGTCCTGACTAAAGTCTCAATGTTCTTGTGACAGAGTGCTGAATAGAGAATTATTAGCTGACTCAACACTCAGATCACTTAAGCATTAATAAGTTCCCCCAGAAAAGGCTAATTACCTAATCAGATGGGGGAGGGGGGGCTGACGTGCTAAGGAACTAATTATCCTGTTAGCTGAGAGGGTAGTTAAAAAGCACTGGAAGCAGGTGCAAGAGGGAAAGGTTAACAGCTCAGAAGAAATAAGACCCCAGAGGGGTGAGCACTCTCCCTTCTTCTAGAGAAAGGGCTGAGGACTAGGGAAAACTGTAGATAGAGATTCTGCATAGGATTGTGGGGGTGGTTCAGTGGAGGTAATATAAATAAAACTCACAGAGGTGTTAACAAACAGAAAGCATCTAAGGTTGCTTGTGTGGGATGTCAAGACAGGAATGGAGTGTTCCTGTTATGAGTGGGGGCTTGTTCAGAGTTATTTCCTTTATCTGTGGTGATGAATCTGAAGGAGGGAGCCTGTGGGAAGACTTAGTGGTCTGGGCAATAGAAGAGACCCTACAATGGTTGGTGAGACAACAGAAAGAGATGCAAATGACCTTGCAGATGTTCCAACAATTCCACTACCTGGCATACTAATCCCTACTATCTTGGCAAGCTGAACAACAGAAAAACAGGCAGAGGTTCATGTGAGAACAAGTGCAGATGCAGCAATAATTACTCCAAAACGTGGAGAGTGGTGCCATGGGGCATGGCAGTTGAGCAAAGGGGGTTGGCCTTTGTAAGATGGGCTTTGCGGACAACCCTGATGCTTTATTTTGTTCCATTTGTAAGGGGAGTTATTAGAGCTGGTTGGGACAGAGGACTGTAGGTCTTCCACTTAGCACCCTACTTGGTGGGGAGGCTCAAATGGCTTACATGGCCCTGAGTGACAAATAGGTCCGGGACTATGAGATTCTTAAGGCAGCCATACTAGACCAAGTGGGCCTGTCTACAGAGAAAACCTGCAGAGGTTTTGGGCTGCTTGATGGACTGAAGGGATATGACCCAGGTCATTTGCCCAGAAGCTAACAGATTGGGCTACCCGCTGGTTAAAGCTGGTTACTCAACGTGTGGGTGAAATTAGGGACTCCGTTTTGAAATTATAATTTCTCCAAAGCCTACCTGAGAACACTAAGTGTGGGTCAGGCGGCATCAACCAACAGCACTTGAAGTGGTGGTCAAACTCAGAGTTTGTGGAAGCAGACTTCCCCCAATGGGTGTCCATTTAAGGGACCAAATCCAGGAAAGAAGGGTAGAACATTTACAGCGGTAAAAGCTGAAGAGAAAAGAAGGGAGGTGACAAAAGGAATTACTTGGGGGAATCTGGAAGTTATATATTACCAACATGGGCCTCAGGGACATATAAAAAGAGACTGCTGCATATGGACTGGAGGTAGGTGGAGTTTTGTGGTTGGACTGTGACACTTAGGCTTGGTCTACACTAACCCCCCAAATCGAACTAAGGTATGCAACTTCAGCTACGTGAATAACATAGCTGCAGTTCGAAGTACCTTAGTTCGATCTTACCTCGGTCCACACGCAGCAGGCAGGCTCCCCCGTCGACTCCGCGGTACTCCTCTCGCCGAGCAGGAGTACCGCAGTCGACGGCGAGCACTTCCGGGTTCGACTTATCGCGTCCAGACAATTTGGTCCTGCCATGCGGGCAGGGGACTGGACTCGATGACCTCTCGAGGTCCCTTCCAGTCCTAGAATCTATGTATCTATAAGTCGAACCCAGAAGTTTGATTGCCAGCCGCCGAACTAGCAGCTGGGTATAGACATACCCTTAGGGAGTAGTGAAAAAGAAAAATGCCAGCTGTCAATGTAAAGGTGGGGAGGAGTTGGGAGAGAGGCATGGTGGACACTGCCTCAGGGTGTTTGCTGAAAAAATTTGGTAAAACCCCACTGGATTCTGCTAGAGGAGATGCTGAAGCTAGACTGCATCCATGGAGAAAGGAAACTCTGCCCCACAGTCAAGATACCCCAGAAGGTCCAGGGGCAGTTCAGGTGGAAGCAGGTTGGAGTAGTGTATAAGCTGTCCCAGCTACTAGTGGTAGGGACAGACTGGAGCTCCCTTCCCAGTTGGAAAGAGGGCAGGCATCTGGGGTCCACAGCAGGAGGAAACAGAGTCATTAGGGATGAAAGCTAAGTAGTGGAGCCAGAGAACCTTAGACAGCAGAACACAAGCCATGGGGGAAACAAGGAAATTGGAGATTCCCAAGGGGAAAGAGAAGTTGTAGAGCACACCTTTCGGGGATGCCTGAATGTAGCAGATGGAGATGGGCTGACATAGGAATGCTAGCCACCAGACCAGGGAGATGAGGAACCTTGGGATAAATTGGTAGTACTAGGAAAACTGGAGACAATAGATAAAAAGGACCATGTGAGTGATAAGACATGCCCTGCCTCAAAATAAAGAGGATGAAGATGGGAGGATTAGGTCCCCAAGTTTCCCCTAGTGCAAAGACCAGCAGGCTAAACAGAGTTGTGGGGACCACCCCTGCCCAGGAAGAGGGGGACTGAGACAAAAGAAGACCAACACCTCTTATAAGGAAGGGTGAGCGCAGGTCAAGAAAAGGAACGCCATGTGGAAGGAGAACGCTTGCTCTTAAACAAGGGGTAGGGAGGTGTGTGATAGAGTGCTGAGAGCCAGTAGTTAACACTCTGATCACTTAAACATTAATTAGTTCCCCAATAAGAGGCCTGATGGAGGAGTGGAGTATTTATTTACCTAATCAGCCCCCACCAGTCTGATCAGGTAAGGAGCTAGTTATCCCATTAGCTGAGAGGGATGTTAAAAAACCCTGGAAGAACAGGAAAGTGGGGAAAGACTAGCAGAGCCAAGAGGAAATAAGATCTCACTTCCCTGAGATCTTATTTCATCTCTCTCTCTCCTGAGAAAGGTCTGCACCATGGGATCTTGATGGTGGTTTGGTGGCGGTACAGTAGAACCTCAGAGTTATGAACACCAGAGTTACAAACTGACCGGTCAACCACACATTCATTTGAAACAGAAAGTATGCAATCAGGCAGCAGCAGAGACCAAAAAAACAAACAAACACAGTACAGTACTGTTAAACTACTTTAAAAAAGGGGGAAATTAATATTTTTTGACAAGGTAAGGAAACTGTTTCTGTATTTGTTTCATTTAAATGAAGATGGTTAAAAGCATTTTTCTTCTGCATGGTAAAGTTTCAAATCTGTATTAAGTCAATGCTCAGTTGTAAACTTTTGAAAGAAGAACTATAACGTTTTGTTCAGAGTTACGAACGTTTCAGAGTTACAAACAACCTCCATTCCTGAGGTGTTTGTAACTCTGAGATTCTAATAAAAATAAAATTCACTAAGGTGCTAAAACAGAAAGCATTCAAGGCTGTTTGTGTGAGATCTCAGGACAGGCATGGAGTGTGCCCTATTACAGTGCAATTGTAATATAATAATACTACCCAAGTTTAATCATTGTAGTGCAGATTTGGAAACATTCTCGTGCAATAACCCTCAGTGTCAGTAGATGGTGCTATTGATGTAATTTTTAATGGCACTTACTCAGGCAAAGGGAAAGGTCTCCAATTTAACTTTGCAAAGTCATACAGTACATTAAAATGAGGAGTGTCATACTCCCAGAAAGTTAGAAGCCACACAATTTAAGGAATGTTTAGGTTTTATCAGGAAAACAGTGAGAGATACTATAGAGCAGATGTCCACAGACTTGTAGAAGTTCCCATTCCTTGGAGTTATGCTATATAGTAAAACTTGAGATACTCACTCAATGTGAAGACTTTGATATTTATGAATGCTGCACCTCAGTTATTAAACTACTGAAATATTTAAAATGGTTTGAATAAAATGGTTTGTTTCACAGACCTGCCTCTCGATTTCTCTCCCCACATTTTTCTACCACCAGCTTCTTCCTTGTTCCTCCATACAATCTCGTTGCATTACAATCTGTTAGTGTTAGGTTAGGTGCTCTCAGGTAGTACAATGACAGACAGACATCTGTCATCTGGGGCAATTTTTCCTGTATCTCAACACCTTACTGACTCTCCATTTCATTTCAAATTAAAATCTTTTCCCCTCCTTGCCTCCCCCTCAAGTGCTGACTTCTGCTATTTTCATAATTACATTATTTAAGATGGCATTCCAACAAATGCTGTATTGTTTTGTGCTAGGGTATTAAATTAAATACAAAAGGAAAGATGAATCACTAATAATAAATATTTGCCTTTAATTTTCAGTGACAAAATAGATGTTTAGTGCTTTGTTGACAAGCGGTGAAAGGGCCAGAGAGGCATGACAAGTACAATATCTTATTACACCAGTCTCAAAAGCCCCTTTGCCTGTGAAAGCGATGCTATGCTGCCAGACCAACTTTCAGCAGAAAAATGGTCCCAAGCTGAAAAGATCCTTATTTGCAAGCTCTCTGGGGCAGGGACTGTCTTTTTTTTTTTTAAATTCTGTGGGAGTATTTTTCCCCCTTACACAGATGATTCCTCCTCATTGGCTCCTCACTCATTTTGCACCTTATTTCCTCTATCTCTGAAGCCTAACAGCAGGCAGTAGAACCCCTGGATTGACCTGAAGGCATGGGATATCTCCTAGCTTGTTTGTCCTAAGTATGTTAACAGTAGTACAGCTTCTCTTGAAATGTTAGAAGACTGTGGTGGCTAGACAGCAGGAAAGTGTCCTGTCCAGGACAACATTCATAGGCCTATCAGACAATATGTCCTTTGGCTTCTTAGGTTGGCATGTGTTCCCTACCTGCCCTATTACCTTGTGAGACCGTCTTAAGGAAAGTCTCACCTGAGAACCACCACGCCTAAGCGCAGATTGCATTGCCCTTTTCTGATCTATGTTTTACCAAGAAGGCAGTAAAAGGGCTGGGTTTGAGCCCCCACATCCAGCAATGAAGCAACAGGCAGCTAAGTAAATTGTTGAATGGTCTGGTGATTTTCCTGAGATATTAGACTGAGTCCTGGAAGCAGAGTTCCTTACATTCTCGTATGACTCCATGGTGACACCCACATTTATAGATTGCATGCATGGAAGCAGACAATCTTGTTGCATGTTATATTTATCATAGAATCATAGGGATGGAAGCTACCTCAAAAGGTTATCTAGTCTAGCCCCTGTGTTGAGGACCAAGTATATCTAGACCACCCCTGACAGGTGTTTGTTTATACTGTTCTTAACCCTCCAATGACATGGATTCCACAACCTTCTTTGGTAATATATTCTTGAATTTAATTATCCTTATGGTTAGAAAGTTTTTCCAAATATCTAACCTAAATCTCCCTTACTGCAGAGTAAGCTGAGTACTTCTTGTCCTATCTTCAGTGGACATGGAGAACAACTGCTCATTGTCCTTTTTATAACAGCTCTTCACATATTTGAAGACAATAAGGTCCCTTCTTAGTTGTCTTTTCTCAAGACTAAATGTACATTTAAAAAAAAAAAAAAAACCTTTCCTCGTAAGTCAGGTTTTCTAACTTTTTATAATTTTTGTTGCTATTCTCTGGAATCTCTCCAATTTGTCCACAGCTTTCCTAAAGCGTGATGCCTAAAACTGGACACAATACTCCACCGGACACCTCACCAGTGCCAACTAGAGTGAAACAATTGCTTCCTGTATCTTACTGATGACACTGCTGTTAATACACTCCCAAATATCAGCCTTTTTTGCAACTGCATCACATGGTTGGCACATTCAGTTTGTGGTCCATGAGAACGCCTAGACTCTTAAGCGGTGCTACTGCCTAGCCAGTTATTCCCCATTTTGTACTTGATTTTTTCCTTAAGTAAAGTACTCTGCACTTGTCTTTATTGAATTTCATTTTGTTGATTTCAGACCAATTCTCCAATTTATGAAGGTTATTTTGAATTCCAATCCTGTCTTCTAAAGTGCTTGTAGCACCTCACAGCTTGGTGTCATACACACATTTTATAAGGATACTCTCCACTCCATTATCCAAGAAGTCATTAATGAAAATACTGAATAGCACTAGACCTAGGATAGAACCCTGTGGGACCCCACTAAATACAATCTCCCAGTTTGACAGTGAACCATTGATAACTAATCTTTGAGTATTGTTTTTCAACCAGTTGTGTGTACCTACTTTATAATAATGTAATCTAGACCACATTTCTGTAGTTTGCTTGTTAGAAAGTCATTTGGGACTGTGTCAAAAGCTTTACTAAAATCAATATATATCATTTCCCTCCCCACACGCACTAGGCCAGTAACCCTGTCAGAGAAGGAAATCAGGTTGGTCTGGCATGATTTATTCTTGACAAATCCATGTTGGCTATTATTTATCACCCTATTATCCTCTAGGTGCTTACAAATTGATGGTTTAATAAATTGTGATACTGGCACAATTAGGCTGACTGGCCTATAATTCCTCAGGCCCTCTTTACAAAGATAGGTACTATGTTTGCCCCTCTCCAGTCCTCTGGGAACTCACCCTCTTGCATGAGTTGTTGAAGATAATTGCTGAGGGTTCAGAGACTGCTTCAGCAAGTTCCTTATGTACTCTAGGATGAATTTCATCTGGCCCTGCTGACTTGAATACATCTAATTTATCTAAATATTCTTTAAACTGTTCTTTCTCTATTCTGGTTTATATTCCTTGTCCTTGGATGTGTTAAGCATCCTGTCACAATTAACCTTTTTTAGAGAAGACAAGTAAAACAGGCATTTAAAAACTCAGCCTTCTTGGTGGGTACTCACTACCCCCCTCCCCCAGTAAAATACTTGGTTGCACAGCAGTCCAATTAGAAAAGAACCAATGTTGGCTCCAAACTTCTTCCTTTCCATGTGTTATCTTCACAGTGAGGGGATTTAGGACTGAAGTGAGGATTACTCAAGGGGAAAAATGGCTGAAATCAAGAACAAAAATATAACAAGGACAATAAATTTTAAGAAAATCTGGCCAACTACAGGGTGGGAAACAGGTGCTTGATCTCAGACTCCGTCTTCCTG
Organism: Terrapene triunguis; assembly: GCF_002925995.2. Lineage (NCBI taxonomy): Eukaryota > Metazoa > Chordata > Testudines > Emydidae > Terrapene > Terrapene triunguis. The sequence goes on from NW_020664447.1 coordinate 56,025,183, forward strand.
AGCTGACAAATATGCAACTGCCTGTTGATTTTAAGATGTATCCCATACCCAGATGCAGTACACCAAAATCCACTTAGTACAAATTGGAGAATGGGATAAAGGCTCAAACAATGCAAATTTCACTTTTGCTCAACCTAGGCTAACTCAAGAGGGGCTAAGCTGCCCAGAGTAATTGGATTAGCACAGGGGTGGGCAAACTTTTTGGCCCGAGGGCCACAACTGGGTATGGAAATTATATGGCGGGCCTTGACTGCTCACAAAATTGGGCGTGGGGGGACATGCCACTGCTTCTGGGAGAAGTGTGGAGCAGGGCAAGCCCCTCACCCCACTCCCCGGCTGGAGCGCCTGAGCAGGGCAAGCCCCGGACTCCACTCCCCGGCGGGAGCTAGAGGGCCAGATTAAAACATCTGGAGGGCCGGATGTGGCCCCCGGGCTGTTGTTTGCCCACCCCTGGACTAGTAGCACAGAGTGTTTTGTATTAGTCACACAGAGTAGCTGTGTTCTGACTGCATTATTAGCTCCACCATCAGCAGCACGTGAGCTTCAACCCCTACCCACTGACAGCCCAGCTCCCTTGAAGTACTCCCTTAAAGTACTACATAACTCAAGCTAGAGATTTTTATGTGTGGACAAGAGCTGGGTTAGAGGAAACACTTAAGTTATACCTCAAGTTAACTGCAATGAAGACAAGGCGCATTAGTTTTACTGTGAAGTAAACTTACTGAGATCAGCCCTATCCCCCTGTCTAGGGCCAACCTCAGTGAGTTTACAACGCTTTAATACAAAAGTGCCTTGTCGTCACTGTGTTTTTACCTCAGGATAGGTCACGCACAGTAGTTACTCAAGGTTTAAAAAAAAAAAATAGGCCTTTTTAAGCCAGGGGTAGGCAAACTTTTTGGCCCGAGGGCCACATCGGGGTTGCAAAATGGTATGGAGGGCCGGGTAGGGAAGGCTGTGCCTCCCCAAACAGCCTGGCCCCTGCCCCCTATCTGCCCCCTCCCACTTTCCACCCCCTGACTGCCCCCCTCAAAGCCCCCAACCCATCCAACCCAACCTGCTCCTTGTCCCCTGACTGCCTCCTCCCGGGACACCCCCACCCCTAACTGCCCCCCCAGGACCCTGCCCCCTATCCAAACCCCCTCCCCGTCCCCTGACTGCCCTGCCCCCTGTCCACACCCCTGCCCCCTGACAGACCCCCCCAGGACTCCCATGCCCATGGCCCTTGCCGCCACAGCCACACTGCTATTTTAGTGCACTAGCACATGTCTGACTGTCCATGCTGGGAAGTATATTCCCAGCTGAAGTACAGACATAGCCTCTCTGAGCACCTCTCTGCAAAGGAGCCCTGATGGCCTTTTATCAGGCCCAGGTGCTCATTATTTGATTAACTGCCTAGATGGACTTTTCCCCTTTAAAATAGCTCCTCAGAGGTAGCCTGGGCCTGGACTCTCTTTAAAGGGGCCACCAACCTCACGACAGTGAGACTAAAGTGTTCAGTATCTAGGACTCAGACATGTACTCCAGGAAGCAAATGGGAGTGTTGTTACTAACTTCAGTGAGTGTAGGGTCAGGTCTCTAGAATGAAATTGATTATAGTTAAGGCTGCATTTTGTCACATTTCTCAGTGAGGTCATGGACTCTCTGATTTGCATGTTTTTAAAAAAGTCCATGACTTTTGATTTAGGGAATTTTTGTATGCCAGTGGGTGGATCTGACGGTGAACAGCTGAATCAATTTCAGTGAGAAGTCTGAGTGCTGCCAAGTTAAATTCTGAGCTGCATGGGTAACTAATAGAGAGCAGGCGCTCAGCAACAAGTGCTACTGCAAAGAACCAGGCTAGCATGCGAACTTTTATTCCTGCTGGGTGGAGAGGTTTCTCCTTCCCAAGGCATAAGAAAAGAATTCAGAGCATTAGTTTGGTTTTTAGAAAGGTCAGCTCTGTTATGGCAACTACTCTGTTCAGAGCTTTACACTGTTATCATAACAACAGTAGAGTTCTAGGGCCAGACTGTACTGATATATATGGGAAATGTTCACATAAGGACCAGAAACATTTTTTGACTAGCGTGCAGTGTTAGACTCCTATGCAAAAACATGGGGCTCAGCTGCCAGAACCTGCCAGAGACCAAGCATGTGGAGTTCCTGTACCTCTTCATCAGGTCTTGGTCAACTTTCCAACAATATGGTTCTGTGCCGATTATTATGCAAGTTAATAAATAAATAATGTAAGCAGACTGAGGTAGAGCTGTGTGCAAGGAATAGCCTTGCATGCAAAATTCTTAGAAATTCACTCAGCCCAATCCTGAAAGACGTTAACTCCTATTAAAGTCAATGGGAGTATAGGGTGCTCAACATCCAGTAGGGTTGGGCCCACTTCCCTCCTATTGTATGCTATGTTAGTCAAAGAAAGCTTCAGCAATGAAAATGGGAATTCTGCAAAGACCTGGGAAATGGAATTAGGATACAAGCTAAAAACCTGATCCTGCAACCCTTAATAATCTTTACCTACATGAGGGATCCCATTTATTTCAGTATGAGTACTCATGTGAGTAAAAATAACATGAATGTATCCTTCCACGCAGGGGATCAGATCCTCAGCTGGTGTAAAGCGCTATATGTATGTTGATTTATGCCCAGTGACAAGCAAGCCCTGCATGCACAGTTTATAAATTATACTTGTATTACAATGATCTGGAGCGAGAGACCTCTTATCTTAACTTCTCTTTACTTAACTTGTCTCTTGCTCAGAAAATTCTATTGTTATTTCTCACTTGAGGGGGCAACTATGACTAAGTGACTGAATAAAATCCCATATATTTGCCAAATCTACATTCCTTCCCATTTGCCACCTTTTAAGGCAATGCTATTCTTGGAATTTGCACTTGTAAGAATCCCACCATGAGAATCAGAGGATTAGAATAAAGGTGGAGAACACTGTTAATCCTAATTAGAAGTGCATTTTATTTAGACTAGCAAGAGACAATACAATGAGCTTCAAATTAAATCTCAGGAGAAACCTTACCCTTCACATCTCTTAAGATAAAATAATGATGTAGCATTTACCAATCTACACTTTTATATCACTCTCCTCAGTACGGCTCCTGATATCTAAAGCCAAAAGAGGTACTGATTTACACTATCTAGGAGTCTGACCCCTCATCTGTGCTGACCTCCTTTGTTAATTCTTGACTTGGCTAATAATTGTAGCCCTTTTCCCTGCTCATATTTAAACAATATGCTGTTAACAATCAACAGCTAAATCTCCTATCTAGTAATGCCTACTTTACATTATAATGTACATGGATTTCAGCCCAATAAGACCTAAGTGTTATATTGCTGTACAACACCACATCAGCTCTTGCAAGCTAAACAGAGCCAAGGCGACTCAGTACTGTACATATATCAGACACCTCTGAGGAAGTACAGCAGAAAGTTACACTGGTGATTTAGTAGGTGATACGCTTTCCTCTAGATCAGGGGTGGGCAAACTACGGCCCGGGGGCCAGGTCTGGCCTGCCAGTCATTTTAAGCCAGCCCTCGAGCTCTTGCTGGGGGGTGCGGTCTAGGGCTTGCCCTGCTCCAGCGCTCCAGCCAGGGCGCAGGGTCGGGGGCCGTTCCATGCGGCTCCCAGAAGTCGTGACATGGCCCCCCTCCAGCTCCTACATGCTCCAATGGCCCCATCCGCCGCTCCAATGGGAGCCAGAGAAGGGACATGACACTGCTTCCAGGTAAGGTAAGCGCCACCCGGAGCCCGTCCCCACGCCCCAACCCCGTGCCCCAGCCTTGATCCCCTCCCACCCTCCGAACCCCTCAATCCCACATCAGAGCACCCTCCTGCACCCCACCCTGGAGCCTGCACCCCCCAACCAGAGCTCTCCCCCCCACACACACCCCAACCCCAATTTTGTGAGCATTCATGGCCCACCATACAATTTCTATTCCCAGATGTGGCCCTCGGGCCAAAAAGTTTGCCCACCCCTGCTCTGGATCCATACTGAGCCAATGCCCCAGGCTGCTGGAGGGACTGCCTTTCAGTTTAGACATAAAATGAACCACTGTTTGCAACCACTAAAAATCCCATGGCACTTTTCATATGTCTTGGGCCATTGGCCTCAGTGCACAGCCCCAATTTCAATGTGGGCAATTACAGTACATCTATCTAAATTCCCCTTGAAGTTTCATTTTTGTATAGTGGTCTTTTATCCTTTCTATTCTAAACTGTTCTGTTGCATTCAACCTCACACTATAATGACACTAACAATTCAGCTACAATTCTTGGTACCAAGTGTTTTCTTACTCATCAAGATACTGTAGGTTTTAACAACTCCAAGATGTCTGCTGAATAAGAAATTATGGAAGTCTGCTACATAGTGCAAATGACTTATTTAATCCTTCTGCCAGGGGTTAACAGCAGCAACAAGGGCCAGCTCCAAATAGCTAGGTGTCCCTCTTAAAATTAACACCATCATCAGCCAGAAACAATTGGATGAAACCTCCGCAAAATATGGCATGGAAATCAGTGCAGAGAAAACCAAGCTGATGACAAACAAATGTGATGGGATCAGCTCACATATCACTGTCAGTGGACAAGAGCTAGCGACAGTGAAACAGTTCAAGTATTTGGGGGCAATCATCACTGATGAAGGATCCAAGGCAGAAATTCGGGCAAGAACTGTGCAAACAAGAGCAGCAGTGGCAAAGCTAAAGCCAATTTGGAGGAATAAGAACATCTCCCTGGAATCCAAACTGAAACTGCTGCACGCATTGGTCATCTCCATTTTTCTGTATGCATACGAGACAGGGACCCTTTCGGCAGAACTTGAACGGAAAATACAGGTAGTAGAGATGAGATATTTCTGTAAAATCCTGGGCATTTCCTATTTCGACCACATCACTAATGAAGAGGTCCGCAACATCATCACCCAATGCGCTGGGTCATATGAAGACCTCCTGACGGCCGTGAAGAAGTGCAAGCTGAAGTGGTATGGCCATGTAACAAGATCATCTGGCCTATCCAAGATCATCCTCCAAGGGACAGTTCAGGGGAAGAGAAGAAGAGGTAGACAGAAGAAGAGATGGATTAACAACATAAAAGAGTGGACAGGAATGGACTTCGCGGAGACTCAAGCACTGACACAATCGTCGGGGGTGGAGACAATGGTTGATTGCTCATCAATGATGGTGCCCCAATGACCAATGTGATTATGGGAGTGATAATGATGATGATCATCAGCCAGAATTTCTGGGATCACTAAATACATTCCCTGGGCATTCTTAATAGACAATACTTTCCTACCCTCAAGCACTGAGTCCGTGTATGAAACAAGGAAAACTTTACAGGAGAAAAAGGAATACAGAAAATACAGCAACAATCTATCTATATGAATGATGAATAAAACACTCCCCCATGGTAATTTTGGCAATGATCCATCAACTCAGTTTCCACCTGCCACTGTGAACATCCAATAGACCAGTATTTCCCAAACTTGGGACGCCGCTTGTGTAGGGAAAGCCCCTGGCGGGCCGGGCCGGTTTGTTTACCTGCCGCGTCTGCAGGTCCGGACGATCGCAGCTTCCACTGGCTGCGGTTCACTGCTCCAGGCCAATGGGAGCTGCTGGAAGCAGTGGCCAGTATATCCCTCGGCCCACACCGCTTCCAGAGCTCCCATTGGCCTGGAGCAGCGAACCGCGGCCAGTGGGAGCCGCGATCAGCCGAACCTGTGGACGCGGCAGGTAAACAAACCTGCCTGGCTCGCCAGGGGCTTTCCCTGAACAAGCGGCGGAACAAGTTTGGGACACACTGCTAGACAAATGTCCTGTTACACATCACTTCCCCCTTCGCTAACCCCCATTCATGGTTTGGTGTTAGTGGATAGTGTAGTCCCCGAATCCACCTGAGGTGCCCTCAGGCAGGCCTGTCTCCTGGGAAGCTCTGCCTGGTCCTGTCCTGAGGCTCTACCACTTAACCCAGCTATAGTGGTTTCAGCCAGGGGTGCTGCAACAGTTTTTATAGTGGGGGTGCTGAGAGCCATTGAACCAAACTGTAAACCCTGTATATAATGGAAAGCACTTCAAGCCAGAGAGTGCGGCAACACCTCTAGTTCCAGCACCTATCGTTTCAAGCTTTATTTAGCATCTGGGTTCAAGGGGTCTCACTGGAGTTCACTAAGCTCTGCTGCTGTTCTCTGAAGTTTTACTGAAGAGGCCTCCCTGCATTGCACCTCACTGCAGAATTGCCTCTTCTTGTCTCTGTTGAACAGCCACCTCTGTTGAACAGCCACCTTTTCCTGAGACAAAGGACTTACACTTTTACAGCCAAGTCCCCAGTCCATGTTGGCTCTCCTGCAAAGCCCTTTCAACAGCACGGGATCCGCAGGGGAGAAAACCAATAGCATAGATGGTCTTTGAGCAGAATCTTCACTACAAGACAGGAACTATTTTCCCCTTTACCAGTTCAGTTCTTCTACCTAACCAATTCTGAATTTGTATCCCGTTACAGTAGCTCCGACAGACTATCACTGAAGGAACTCTTGGTAGAAAGCTTATGAAAATGAAGCTCTCCCTGTAGCTGTACTTCTTGCTATTCACCAATAGATGGAGCAGAGAGCTCCTTCCCCTTGTAGTTTCTCTCCATCTGGAGTTCTGGATAAATAGCTTATGCAGAAAAAACAGCTCTGTGGCCATTCTTATCTCTGTTCATCAAAAAATGGGAGAAGAGAGCTCTTTATCTTATAGAGCAGCCAACAGGGGTAATCAATAGGAGGACTGCAAGGCCAAATCTGGACCGCCAGATACTTTTGAATGGACCCCAAAATCTTTTTATCTACTTATTATCATTATTGTTATTTTTTTATTATTTTCTCTGGAGTCTGAACTTTGACTATACCTTGACCAAGAAATTTGGACCTTGACAAAAAATAGACAATCCCTGTTCTAGAGCTTCAGGCCAAGGGCTTACACTTGTGAGGCTGAGGAAATGTAGACATATAGGGCCAGATGCCTGAGCCCATTACAGCTCCTTTTAGGCTGCTGTGGCAGATCAAAGGGGCCATAGAGACAGCTTAACTTGCCACCTGTTATTTCCCTGTACATAGGGGGAATCCTTAATTAAGCTTCTATAATGGTTTTACACACACACACTGCATTCTTAAAGTAGGGGTCATGGAGAGGGAAAGGGGTTGTAGCTGGTGAGCCTTGGCTGTTGGAATAGCCCTTTGGGGCAATAGACAGACAAATGAAGTGCAACCAGATTCTGTTGGTTCCAGGATCAGAGAGCTGGGAAAAAAGCAACCGGCGTGTACACACATACATTACATTCACCTTGGTCCTACACTGGCCCAGCTTGATCAGAACAGAGAATGTGGTAGGGTGACCAGACGTCCCGATTTTATCGGACTGTCCCGATATTTGCTTGTTTGTCCCGCGTCCCGACTGATGTGCAAACAAGCAATTTCGCCCCCCCCGCCCGACGACGCCCCCTCCATCCCCCATTGGATCCCGCCCCAAATCCCTGCCCTGGCCCCGCCTCTTCCCCAAGCACGTGGCATTCCTCCTCCCTCCCAGGCTTGCAGCTGTAATGGCGGCGCAAGCCTGGGAGGGAGGGGTGGTGGCACGGCTTCCACTTCCTGGAGCTGGTGAGTACGAGCTCTGGCACTGGTTGGGCAAGGGGGGCTGGCAAGGGGGCTGCTCCCCCAGGAGGGAGACGGGGGGGGCTCCGGACCCCGGCAGTGGCGGGGGAGAGCGGCTCGGGCCGCGTGAGCGGGCCATGTAAAGTTTATCAGCTCGAGGGGGACCCCGGCCGGCTCCTCGCCCCTGTAGGGGGGTAGCGTCCCCGCCCGGCACCAGCATGTCCCGCAGGCCAGGTAAGAAGCCGAGTTCCCCCCGCCCCCCTCGTCCTGGCTCCTCGGCTGAGCCCCCGTCTCCCTCCTGGAGGAGCAGCCCCCTTGCCAGCCTGGTGCCGGAGCTCGTACTCACCAGCTCCAGGAAATGGAAGCCGCGCCACCACCCTCTCCCTCCAGGCTTGCACCGCCATTACAGCTGCAAGCCTGGGAGGGAGGAGGAATGCCGCTCAGCTGAGGAGCCAGGACGAGGGGGGAGGGGGGAACTCGGCTTCTTACCTGGCCTGCGGCAGCCGGCGAAACATGCTGGCACAGGGCGGGGACGCTACCCCCCTACAGGGCAGGGCGAGGAGCCGGCCGGGGTCCCCCCACAAGCCGATAAACTTTACATGGCCCGCTCGCACGGCCCAAGCCGCTCTCCACTGCCGGGGTCCGGAGCCCCGCGCCTCTCCCGCTCGGCTGCGCTCCAGCGGCTCCTTCCCAGCGGGGCGGCTGGACGCGCCGCATGTGCCTGGGGCCGGGGCCTGCTAATTCCCCTGGCCCCTGCGAAACGGCTTTTTTTTTTTTTCCTTTTCCCCCCCCCCCCCCCCCCCCCCCCCGCGTCCCGATATTTCATCTCTGTGATCTGGTCACCCTAGAATGTGGGCCAAAGAACATCTGAATTACTTAAGACAGTATTCACCTTGATAGACAACTATGTCCTCCTAATGGAAGTTTTGCCCTAAGGTGTTCCGTGCCCTGTTGTTTGGCTCATGCTTTTCCATGTTGTCTGGAGAAAGAAGTTAGGAGTATAGCGATCACTGTCAGGGTCCTTCAGCCTCACTAACCTGGTTAAACCACAATTTTCCAACCCCCAACTGATATCTGGTTACCTGCAACTGATATCTGGTCTCGTCTCTGAAATTCATACTGACAGTGAAATTTGTTTTTAATGAACTCCCAATTTTACAATTAAACTTAATGTGTTCTTCAAGAGCTTTACTTCTACTGGGCAATAACCTTGAGTTGCCAACCCTCCAGGATTGTCCTGGAGGCTCCAGGAATTTAAGATTAATCTTGATTATGTTGTGATGAAACCTCCAGGAATACGTCCAACCAAAATTGGCAACCCTACAGTAACCCTGTCACATGGGGCGCAACAGCAAGAGTAATAACAATGGTGGCATACCCCACTAATTCAAGTTTGGTTAAATACCCAGAAGACTACAAAGTTTGAGAATGTCACCCACAAACTGACTAATTTTCTCTTTTCCTTCTGTTTTATATTTTTGAGACAGTGCTTTATAATTACTATTAAAGGACATTGCCAAACTTGCCAGGCCCATAATTGTATATACCTTAGTTTACAATTTTATTATAAATAAAACAACAAAATTTTATGAGATAATTTGTTGACTCCAATAACTGACTTGAATCAGATAGATCATGAGAAAATGGTGAGTAAACTTCCCCACAGTGCTCAGCTAACATACCAAACTCCTGCCCTATACCATGTCTGCTAATCCAGTTTTAGACTTCTCTGATCAGAGACTTTCAGTGAGTTCAAATTTTGTATTAGACTGAGTGATGTGAACACATGGAGAGAGATTATCTCTTCTACTCCAGCCCCTTTATGCTGCAGCAGTGCATAGGGGCCATAAAAGTCCCAGGTCTGGCCATGGGAGAAGTTCCCCTGTGCAAGACCTGAACAAAACACAGCTGCAGCCTGTCTTATGAAGCCCATCCTGCAAGCCTGAACCAGACGTGGTGTTGGAGGCTGGAGTGGCAGGCCATGGATGGGAGAGGGTGGGGACCATAATGGCAACATGGGCTGTGGCTACATTTGGGCCGGGTGCCACTTTAACACCTGCAGCAGCCCAGAATTGGGAGGATGCAAAAGTGGCTCACAGCCACTGACTGCCCTACAACAAGCACTCTGTGGCCTGTGAGTTTTGTGCTGCACCTCTCACCCCTGAAACTGCATCACAAAATCTTGTCCCTGGAGTTTAGAATGAGACGGTCATGTTTAATTGTGATCAAAGACAGTGTTTGACATCTGATCTCTGGAAATAAAAGGTTACCACATAGTGACACCAACCCTTAAAAATATCCTATATCTTTTGACAAGTAAATCTGATTCTTTTTTAAAATGAGAATATGAGCCCTGCAACCAGACTTATTAAAGAAGAAAATAATGCTAGCAAAGTCTGTGCTAGAAGAATAGGTTAATTTGTAGTACAGTATTTATGCTATAATCACTGAGTTCACAAAGATGAGGTGAGCTCATGCATATATGGAACACAGTAGGCAGAATATGAAAGCTGACGATGACAAATGTAAGTAGGCCACATGATAAAACTACAGCATTTATTATCAAATTTCATATATTTAAAGAGACGCCATTATTAATACTGCACATTAACAAAACACCCTTTTGGTCAAAAAAAAAAAATGTAACAAGAAATTTAATCCTGTATTGAAACCATGCATGCTGAGTTTTGGCCTGAAATGCATTTTTACCTTAAATTAAATAAATTAATTTTTACCTTGTCATAAAACTCTGTAAATCAACGTTCGAAGTGCACTGATGCACACAAGGAAATAGTTAGCACTTTGAAATATGTACAACATTAGCAAATTAATTGTCCTCACCCACAGTATACCCATAATTTGTCCTTCTCCCCCTTAATTTCCACCATAGTGTTCCAATACTCCCAGCCCAAAATTCAGCTCTGCAATAAGCAGGAATAACTCCCATTAATTTTAATGGGAGCTGCACCTACTTATGCCAGTACTGCATTGGTCCCTACAGAATACTAGATTAATATATTTTACACTCATTTTGCACACCAATTGAATGCCAAATAGTTACTATATGGACTACTTTGCCAGTTACTCTTGTTTTCTGACCATTTTATGGCAAATATGTAACTTATACTTCATTGTTCAAACACCACTGCCTTTGGCCAATAGGAACATTAACAGAAAGATTCAGATAGTCAAATGAACTGATGAGGAAAGCAAAAACTAACCTTTCTGTCATCATAAGAAACATTACCCTCTGAATATTCAAAAATTGTATGTCATGCCATACATGGAGTATACCTGCCTATACCCATAGACACAATGGTATGGCAAGATGCCCAGTCTTTGAAATGCTCACAGTCAGCACTTCAGAATCTGAAGAATTTAGTAAATTTTACATTGCTGCTCTCAGTGGGGGAAGGTTAACCCAGATGGGGCTAGAAAGGGTGGAGGAAGCAACAGGGATGTGAAGTCATGCAAGTGACTGCCTGCCTGCCTTAAAAACTCAATCTTGGACCTTAAAGTTCAAAGGGTTTTTACCTGGCACATGCAACACCACCAGCAACTGAGATTCTATAGACGAAATTCCATCTCAGTTACACATGTGCAACTCTATTGTCCCTGGAATGGAAATTAATTAATTTCTGATGATGATATGCAATCAGAAATAGGACTGGGCCCACTCTCCTGTAGTTGTATCAGTTCTGCAATGCTAAGACTGGTAAAAAATATTAAACATTTATATTTTTCACTAAAGCAGGCACACTGTCACAAGCTGATAGACAAAGTATACATCAGAGTCCTTTCATCCACCACTGAAATGCAGCCAGCTCAGGAAGGCAACAGCATCTGCATCACAGCACAGAGTAACACTTCACACCAGTTTCAGACAGGTAGAATATCATCTCCACATGAAACTGCAGGGGCAATTTAGGGAAGAAAGGAATTTTCCAGTTTGGTCAGGAAACCGAGGCTGAACTACTCCACTCTTGCAAAAAATGCTGTGTATGGTTAAATAACCACAAGCAGGCAGGACCTTGGTTTTACAACTAATTTGAGATGATCACAGTGAATTGCCAACATTGAGTACAATTTTCAAATGCACATGAGGCTCTCAAGCCTAAAATCCATTGATGTTCAAAGTGTATTTTAATCTAAAATCATTTTTTTAAGGTCAGAACAAATATAAGTTGTAGAAGGCAGCAAACCACTTTCACCTTCAAAACAAATAGGTTTCTACCTCTTGTGTTTGTAGAGAAAAACGTGGAGACCTGAATTAAGTGCACTCTAAGGGCTCAAAAACCAGAAGGCAAATAAAAACCCCCAAAAATGTATTTTTAAAAAAATCTCTCGATTTTAAAGCCAATCTCATGATTTTTCGGGGGACCTGACTTGTGTTTTGAATGCCTGGGGTTAGCAATGCTACTTGCAATACGACAAGGCCCCACATACCTCACAGCAACCTGGACCTACATTCTGCAGCAGACTTGTGGTTTCTGTAGCACTCTGGTGTGGCAGAGTGGAAACTCTGTAGCAGCTTCATTTAAATTTTAAAATAAGGAGGTTTTTATTGAATTAGATGTGAAGATGAATCATGCAATTGGTACAGTTGACCTTCTGGTATTTTATGTTGGTGTTGCAATTTTATTTTATGCGGTCTCCACATTTTCAGTTTTTAAGTGCTGCAGATTTTTGTACTGACAACACAACTGCACGGCAGAAATTATCAGGGGCAAGCTGCAGGGTTTGATGGTTGGGTAGGAAACAACTAAGGCTTTTGGCACTTGGGAAGGGATAAAAGGTGGTCCGAAATTGTAGGATAAGCACACCAGCTCGATATTTCTGCTAAAATGTCCAGCAGCTAAATAGTTAACAATTTGACATTTTAATGGTCCTATGTGGGCTTTAGAGTTAACACTCTGTGAGCTGAATGGGGCAGTTTACACTCAGAGCTAATGTTTCATGCTGTTTGCAGACTCAGCTTGGCACCTCTGCATTGATTTACACTCAGTTTATATTCTGAAAGCTTTCGTCTCAACTGTAAGGGCTAGAATTTATTTATTTAAGTAAAGCTTAGATTCAGGAGCAAAGTTCTGCAGGAAGGGGTTTTTGCAACAACATCTGCAGGGACTTTGCTGTGTGTTAGTCTTCATTGGGGTACATGGAATGTCTCATGGGGAGGGAACATGTACTATGTGAGATGATAGGTAGGGTGCGGGTAGGCCATAAAGGCCCTTGAAAGTGAAGACAAGCAAACTTATGTTTGATTCAACAGAGAAGGGGGAGTCAATGGAACGATGCAAAAAGCGGGGTGTCGTGGTTAAAGTGACAGGCTATGAAAATAAACTTTGCAGCACCATTATGAATGGATATGAACGGGGCAAGATTGCATTTTTCAAGGCCAGAGAAAAAGATGTTGCAGTAATCAAGACGTAAGATGAAAGTCTAGACAAGAGTTTTAGCTGTGTGGATGAATAGGAAAGGCTGTATCTTAGAGATGTTATGGAGAAAGAACCACATGATTTAGACATAGCCTGGAGTGAGTACTTAGAGAGAGATCTGAGTTGAAGATGAAGCCCAGGTTATGGGCCAGAGAGAAACGCAGATGAAAGGTGTTCATAGAATGGTAAGAACATAAGAACAGCCATAGGGGGTCAGACCAAAGGTCCATCTAGCCCAGTATTCTGTCTTCCGACAGTGGCCAATGCCAGTTGCCCCAGAGGGAATGAACAGAACAGGTAATCATCAAGTGATCCATCCCGTTGCCCATTCCCAGCTTCTGGCAAACAGAGGTTAGGGACACCATCCTTGCCCATCCTGGCTAATAGCCATTGATGGACCTATCCTTCATGAATTTATCTAGTTCTTTTTTGAACTCTGTTATAGTCTTGGCCTTCACAACATCCTCTGGAAAGGAGTTCCACAGGTTGACTGTGCATTGTGTGAAAAAATACTTAATTTTGTTTGTTTTAAACCTGCTGCCTATTCATTTCATTTGGTGACCCCTAGTTCTTGTGTTATGAGAAGGAGTAAATAACACTTCCCTATTTACTTTCTCCACACCAGTCATGATTTTATAAACCTCTATTATATCCCTCCTTGGTTGTCTCTTTTCCAAGATGAAAAATTCTAGTCTTATTAATCTTTCCTCATATGGCAGCCATTCCATACCCCTAATCATTTTTGTTGCCCTTTTCTGAACCTTTTCCAATTCCAATACATCTTTTTTAGATGGGGCGACCACATCTGCACGCATAAGCACGCGCAGCACATTTCATTAGGGTGTGCACCCAGGAAATTTAATTTGTTGTTTTTTTTAAAGGCGAACATTTATTGAATACTCAATCATAAAGGACATTATTTTTATTCATCAACCAAACTAAAGAAACTAAAACTTAACTAAACTTAATTTTTTTTAAATTAACAACTAAACTTTACTTAAAAAATACAAACTTAAAAAATGAGACACAAAATACCAAATTTTTGCTGTAGTGATAACCAGGCGTATACAAAGATACAGTCAATTTTCATGATCTTTATCTTTAACCAGATAATGAGCTAACCCAAATTGACCAAAACAGATTAAGGTTTCTTCATCTTCCTGTCCTAGAGAATGAGATGTCACTCACCAGATGTTATGGACTTAAATTCCTCAATCACATCATTGTAATTAACTGACAAAGCCAATTCTTGTTCAACGTACAAAATCATGAGTGAGTCGAGGCGCTGCTGGGACATTGTACTTCTTAGTTTCTTTTTTACATGTGCTAGTTTCGAAAAGGCTCTTTCACATGAACAGCTTGTAACAAGTAAGACTGCAAAGCATTGAATACATTTGTAAAAGGCCTGGAACATGGAAGACCGATCCAATTCTTTTAGCCAATCAAGCCACCCTCTGGTGATGTTTGTAGTGCTACCTTTAGGAACAGATCCAGGGCCGGCTCCAGGCACCAGCTTACCAAGCAGGTGCTTGGGGCAGCCACTTCGGAGAGGGGCGGCATGTCCAGCTGTTTGGCGGCAATTTGGCGGACGGTCCCTCACTCCTGCTCAGAGCGAAGGACCTCCCGCCGAATTGCCGCCGCAGATCGCGATCGCGGCTTTTTGTTTGTTTGTTTGTTTGGCTGCTTGGGGTGGCCAAAACCCTGGAGCCGGCCCTGAACAGACCCACCATAACCCCGAAGCAATCCGACTTCAGCTTCCAACTCATCCAAGGACACTTTAAATTTCTTTTCGTGGGTGAATACCCACTTCGTATTCACCTACGAAAGCTTATGCTCCAATACTTCTGTTAGTCTATAAGGTGCCACAGGACTCTGTCGCTTTTTACAGACTAACACGGCTACCCCTCTGATACTTTAAATTTGTTGGCAATGATTCTCATATCGTCCCTGCCAATGTCTAAGCTCAGCAGTTTTCCCATTGCAGTCACAATTTTACAAGTCTTCTGTTCAAATCGCTGGTCAATGCAGGTAATCATTGAGTCTAGGAGTGGGTAACATGAAGTTATTCTCTCCTGCTCCTCTTTTGTATCAAAGTGATGCTGGGACTCAAACGCGTCATCAATACAAGTGGACGTTTTTCTCTTCTTAATTGGGGGAATTGATATATCATTCTCTACACACATTTTCACACTGTCATTGAAAATAGCTTGAAAATATTCTGGGCCACTTCTCATCGCAGCCAAAGAGTTACGCAAGGTTTTCACCCCTGTCATTGCAGTAAGTAAGTTGAGATCTGGAGCTTGAAGAGCCTTACTCACTTTTACCACCATCTGGAGAATAGGGGCATCATGTGAAGGGCAAAGATGAACTTGAATGAATTTAGTTCATGGATAAGGCCCCTGGCTTTTATTTTAGCGTCAGCAAGGCGAGTTGTTTCGATAATCTCTTGTAAAATGATGGAGTAGTTTTGTTTTACAGCAGCCACTGCTTCTGCTCTGCATGCCCATCTTGTGTTTGACAGTGACTTCAAAGTCTTCAACTGGGATCCTACTTCTTGTGAAATCTTCTCCATTACTGCATGTCGCACAGGACTCCCCTCCATGAAGGCATAAAGAGGCTGAATAACACCAAAAAAAATCAAAGACAGTTCTGTTTTGTTTACTCGAAGTGCATGCATCTACTAGGATGAGGTTTAAACAATGCACATAGCAGTGTACATATAGAGTATTTCACTGTTTCTTTCTTTACATTTTATTTGAACGCCCGCAGTACATCCAGACATAGTAGATGCGCCATCAAAACAGACAGACATCACTGATGACCAGTCAATTTTAAGAATGCCAAGGATGTCATTTAACTGGTCAAAAATAGACTGAGCATTGTCGGAGCATCAACTGTTAATAGTCTCTGAACAGACACAAAATGTTCAACTGGACTATGGTTTTCATTGTCAAAATACCGCACCACAATGGACATCTGTTCATGGTGTCCACAGTCAGTAGTGTCATCGGCAATTATTGAGACCATTTTTCCATTTAGTGAAGACACAATCTTTTGTTGCACAACGTTGTGCAAGGCCACAATTAAATCATTTTGGATGCGATTACTCAGATAGGTAGCGTTTCGAGGAGATGTTGCACATGCTTTGCCATTATGGGATCATATTTTTGGAGCATATTGACAAGATTTAAAAATAAACCTTTCTCAAAACTGTCAGCTTTTTCATTGTGACCCCTGAATGGTCTCCCACCTTTCGCCAAACACAGAACAATGTCAATCAGTCTCTCCATTACACTTCGGTTTTGGCACCATTCTTCTTCTTGTTTAGGCAGATAAGCCTGCTTGCCCTTATCCAACAATACATCAATAGGGTTCCCTTCATTAAAACTTGACCATGAAGAACAGCTCAACACATGAGATTTTGACAGTTGGTGGTTTTTAAAACATTTGCTAGCCCTATGCCAGTTTCTGAATCCCTTATCAATAAATGCTGGATCAGTGTGACCTTTGTTTGCTGCATCATTAGAGGAGAAGAAACGGCAGTAAAAGCAAAATGCTGCGTCCTTTGATGGGCTATATTCTAACCACCTATACTTTTCATACCAATCGGACTGAAAAGTTCTTTGTTTATTTCCTATTTTACTTCTAGGAAACATGCTCAATCTCGGCTGATAAGGACCTCTAGATAATCGAGACTGGCGTTCTAATCTATTTTTTGGAATATCGCAGACCGGGTCATCAGATGGAATGTTTGATGGCTTTGAATAGGAACTACACTGACCTGAACTAAGAGACAAAGTCTGTTTCTGTTGGTCATTACTCAGTTTATTGCACACACTGGAACTGGTGGCGGCATTATCTTCATGTAAATTCTTAACCGAGGAGTCCGAGGTATTTGCACTACTATCAGCTCATTCATTATAATTCAATTTGTCTGCTCCTTTTCTTATCTTAACAATGAACCGATCCATATTTTAAAATTAAAAGGGGGTATCATACGATTGAATTAAAATGTAAAGCCACGGGCTTGTTATGCTATTTCAGTAGAGTACACGCGACAAAGATTACAAACACTGTAGACACTGCACTCGGCACGCCTGACGCAGCTGCTTATATAGGTCAAAGAATTTTCTAGAATAGTAGTTGGAGGGGGAGGGGAGGACCAATGGTAATGTGGCGCCGCAGTAGTGGGGACGCATGCTGCAAGCGAACGTGGGCTTTCCATACATTTCTACAACATCTATATTATGCAATTCGGCACTTATTGCATAACACAACAATCCATACTTTAAAACTAAAAGAGCGTATCATGCGATTAAATTAAAACGCAAAGCCATTTTTTTTGAGACATTAGGGTTTGCCTGGGCACACCCGGCACACCCCGTACGCATGCCTATGTCTGCACGCAGTATTCAAGAGGTGGGTGTACTGTGGATTTATATAGAAGCAGTATGATATTTTCTGTCTTATTATCTATCCCTTTCTTAATGATTCCCAACATTCTGTTCACTTTTTTGACTGCCGCTGCACATTGAGTGGATGCTTTCACAGAACTATTCACAATTACTCCAATGTCTCTTTCTTGAGTGTTAACAGCTAATTTAGACCCCATCATTTTATATGTATAGTTGGGATTATGTTTTCCAACGTGCATTACTTTGCATTTATCAACATTGAATTTCATCTGTCATTTTGTTGCCCAGTCACCCAGTTTTGAGAGATCCTTTTGTAGCTCTTCGCAGTCTGCCTGGGACTTAACTATCTTGAGTAATTTTGTAGAAATATAGTGGTGGAAGGGATCCCAAGAGGTCATCTAGTCCATCCTTCCATTCTGAGGCAAAACCAAGTAAACCTAGACTATCTCTGACATGTGTTTTGTCTAACCTGTTCTTAAAAACCTCCAATTATGGGGGGTCTACAGCCTTTCTTGGTAACCTATTCCAATACTCAACTATGCCTATAGTTAGAAAGTTTTTCCTGATATCCAGCCAGAGTCATGAAAGCCAAGGGAGGACAAGATTTCAAGAAGATTTCACAATCAATAGTGTCAAATATGGCTGGCAGGTCAAGAAGAATGAGGTGGGAACAGTTTGTTAGAAAGTTTGGTGAGAGCAGTTTCAGTGGCGTGCAAGAGGCAGAAGATGGATTGGAGAGGGTCTAGGATGGAATTGGAGGAGAGGAACTCCAGAAAGCGAAGATTAAAGGGAGATGGGGCAAAAGTTGGAGGGGCAAATGGGGTCGGGGGAGGGGTATTTTAAGATGCGATTAAAGCATATTTGTATTATGAGGGGAAAGAGCCAGAGGAGAGAGAGAGATTAAGAAGAGTAAGGGAGGGTATGACAGTGGTTGTGAAAGAGATCAGGGAGATGGGATAGGGTCATAGAGAACAAGTGGAAGGGCTAGAAGAGGAAAGCAGATGGAAAAATGTGTCTGTGACAGGGAAGGAGGAGGAGAGAGTTGAAGTAAAAAAAAAAGAAGGCAAGCCAAGCGGAGGGAGAAGGTCACATCGTATTCTGTCAATTTTCTTTTGGAAGAAATTGGTAAGACCGAGAAGTGGAAGCTTACATCTGTTCAAAGTGGGTATAAAATGCTACCATCAATGTGAGTATAGAATTCTGATTTTATAATATTTTGCATTCCCTTTGCATAGGTGTAAATTTGCAATGTGTAAGGCAGAGGAGAATCAGGCCCACTAAATATACCTGACTTCAGGGGCAAAAGACATCCTAGCACCACAAGTGCTATCATTTATACACCCTTTTCCCCATATCCATCAGCAGGAAGAGTAAGACTGATGACATTAAACTAAAGTAATCCCTGAAGAATAAAATGGAACTATTATTGTGATATGGAATAATACCCTATATGGAGGATAACCATAGCTGTAAAAAAATACGATTCAAAAAACACTCCTGAATGAGATGTCCAGGAGCCATATCTGTGTCAATTGTGAATTATCTTTTTTATAAAATACATGTGAAAGCAACAAAACATTCATCACATTTATAAATATTCTATATTTATCTGTAAGCCTCGAGGTTCATAATAATGGAAAGTGATCTCATATGTATGCCAGCAAGTATTTACAATATTCATCTCTCACAAATGCCAGTGAAGGGGTGATGAGTCGGTCTATGATTATGTCAAGATTAAGAGCTACAAATATTAATAATCCCACTCCCACTGAGTGCTCCTAAACACTCTCAGCAAATCCATTTGTTCATTTTCCTTAACTGACTGAGTTTGATCCTGTATGAGGAATGAAATGTCTCAACAAAACTGGGTCAAGTATACAATTTATTTTTTCCTACAATAACTCTGTGCTTTGAGAAGTGCAATTTCAACTCTTCTTCACCCTAATCAAAGATATTATGTCAAATGGGAACAAGAGAATTTGGTTTATAAACGTCACTGTGGACGATATCTACTTTGAAAAACATAAAACCAAGACCTGTCTTTGAAAGTTGGTTTATTTTCCAACTTGTTCATATAAGGCTCTTCAAAAATGCAGTATTTGTGCTAAATCTTCTTCATTATGTCACAAACTGTTTCCTTTTAATTTACTTTAAATAGTCGAATATTACAATGGGTGCCCCAAAACAATTTTATTTGAGGCATTGCATTAAAATTCCTAAAGGAAATAAGTGCTTTGGCTACAAAGCTTATTCTAGCATAAATAAGACAAAGCACCACAAATTTTAAACCGGCAAGCAGTCTAAGTGGATTGGGGAATTACACCCAGGTGTCAAGAAGTAAAACAATTTTCTGGGATTATCAAAAGGTTTCAGTATGGTTATAAAACTCCTTCCTTTGAAAGCAGTCTAGTCCAATCTATAATTAGACTACAATGTGATACAAATGCTGTGTGACAATACATAAAACAAAAAGCTTAAAGGGCAACTGAACATCGTACAAACCTTCTTAATAGTGAAAAGTGTACTTAAAAAGCCAGTAATTTTATGCTAAATATGCACTTAATATGTTTACAAGCTTCATGTTTATTGTATACTGCAGCACAAAAATGTTTGTCTGTTCAACAGTGTTGATGTTAGTACTGCAAAATGCTTTTTTGGAAAAAAATCCTCATGTTTTTGGCCATTACCCACTAGCCTTCTTCTGGGCACCATTTAAAGAGGCATCTAACAGCAGTTGTATATGCACACCTAACAAACTGTTGATGTAAGAAAAATGAATCCAGTTATTTTCCCAGCTTTGTCGTTACAGTGTTAAAGTTTGTTACCATCACTAAAAAATGATAAAAATGAGGAAAGTTCCGGGTTTCTTTAATGCTTTCAGACAAAGAGTACCTAAAATTCACTAATCCTAATGTATTTTCTTCCATTTTTTGAATATCAGTCTCATATTATAATAGACTAAACCAGTGGTTTTCAACCTTTTTTCATTTGCGGACCCATAACAATTTTCAAATGGAGATGCAGACCCTTTTGGAAATCTCAAACATAGTCTGCGGACCCCCAGGGGTCCACAGACCACAGGTTGAAAACCACTGGATTTGACAGTCTCTAAAAAAATACTGATATTGTTAAACTGGGGTTTAGAAATATTAATTACATGTTAATCCTTTTAACTGTTATAGGGTACTACAGAGACCATTGCTGAGTCAGAAGGCATAAGTACATGTATTATCATGAAACCATGTCCCCATAACATTTATGTCTGGGTTTACACTAGATTGTTTTAGGAAATATCTCACTATTGTATTTCCACCAGTGGTAGCAATAGCTGGAGTTCTGGTTCAGAGAGGACTCAGGTGACTGTCAGCAATTTTACCACTGCATCATCAAGACTTGCTCTGAGCCAGTTTAAATGACATAATAGTAAAAACACCACTATCACCACCAATAGAGGTTTATTGGTGGTAATGCAACAGCAGAAGATTTCACAAAAGAAGTCTAGTGTAGGCATCGCCTACCCCATGACATTCTTTCACAGCCCGTGCCATAGCCAGACAACCTCCACCCATATTCCCACTGGTTTTCTTTTCTGGCATACAGTGAGCGCCAGCCAGCATTTAGGCCTTTCACTGTAATGCTAAATATCAGCCAGAGGAGCCACAATAGGAGAAGTGTGTTGACTGCAGGTAACGTCTGAGCTATAATTTGGCCATGTTTTCCATATTGTAATGAAAAACAAAAAATAATTGCTTTCCCCCCATCCCCCTGAGGAAACACGGATGGTTAAAATTCCACAACTTTCACAGATAGATGGATGACTAAGGGAAACAGCAACATTAAGTGAGTCCATCTATTTATATGCACCTGCTCACAAGTGATCTTTCAAAGAAAATTGT
Source organism: Terrapene triunguis (assembly GCF_002925995.2). NCBI lineage: Eukaryota > Metazoa > Chordata > Testudines > Emydidae > Terrapene > Terrapene triunguis. The sequence goes on from NW_020664447.1 coordinate 56,046,557, forward strand.
GTCCCAACAATTTCCATGAGGAAGGAATTCTTTATATATTGCTGCCACACCAATCCAGAATAGGTAGCCCAGGTGGCCCAGGATAGGTAATTTATCAGCTAAATGAAAGAAAGAGAGCAAATCATCTGGTCTGATCCTAATGCTCTGAACCTCCTCAGCCCTTTTACCAACATCTGTAACAGACACCACACATCTGAAGGACTGCTGAACTTTTAGGAGAGGCATCCTCATAGCAAAATTGATGCCAAGCTGTAAAATTAAAATTAATGGCATTTAAACAATTGCTGATTTTGACAATGCTGATCATTAAGTCTCATTATGCTCTAGCTAGCTGGATTCTGAGTGTTGAACTGGCACTACTGAAATTCAGACAGTTAAGGTAGTAATGGGATTGTCAGAATTATTGAAGGATTCCATATCTAAGTACTACTTTTCCTGAAGACACATGCAGGCATTTTGGATTTGTCCATGCAGATATAGAAAACTGGCTAGGATCAAAGCCAAATGTTTTGTGAAGCACCCATAAGAAAAATGGTCATCATTATGACCCTGCTGGCCGCTTTGCTCAGCCTCTTCAGTGAACCTGATGTTTGGCCAGCATGTAAAGTCTTCTTAGCAATTTTAAGACTTCCTGCTAGGTCTCTACATATTCTCTGGGTTGGGCTTGTGTTACACACAAGCTATAAGGATCTGAGGAAAGTTTTGCCTGGAATAAATGAACAGCTAGAGATGGAATACTTGCTATGGACAGCAGCAATGACATTCAATAGTCATTTAGGCTAATCCCACAAGTGTATTTCCTATGGATGTTCCACAAGATGCCTATCTACTTCAATCACATAGTATAAATATTTTTTTAGGAACTGTAGTTATTTGTAAGCGAGTACCAAGAATTTATTTTGGTGTATGAAAGTAAAAAAACCCAACCTTTTAATAAGAAATATTACAGATAAAAGTACTCTTAGTAGTTCAGAATGACTCTCAAAAAAAACAAAACCAAACAAAAAACCCAGAATTTGCAAATACATAAGGATTAAAGCCCACTGATGTATCAGTATTATAAAAAAACTGCAGTTTATGCTCCCAAACACATACAGAAGAATTTGTACAGGTAATGAATAATGTGAGTTAGAAGGCATTACATGCTTAAGTCACATTTAAGTCAGTGGGTTATTGACCCTAAAAAAATGCCCACAAATAGCTTTGTCACTTGGAATCTTCTAATAAAGAACTGTAACACTTCACCATAATTCCTAACGTCACAAGTCAGCTGTTACATGTGCTTTCATTAAGAACTAGGGCATTTTAAAGGACCATTTAAACATAACTCAGGTGCATGTAGTACAAAACAACACCCGAGGCTGAAAGATGGATTGCTATATATGGCTTCATATTTATCAATAGGATTAGAAACAAGATGTTTAATTTTTATATAGAATTTCATATGTACATTGCATACATAATGAGCACTAAGTGGGGATACATACCTTGTGGAATCATTCTCTATGAAGAGCAGGAGCTGTTTTAAAGCTGAACTGACATCAGAAAATAAGTACATCCTTTTTTCTCTCCATTAACCTATGTTTTTATTTAATATAGTTTTTGATCAGTGTATGGTTCTCTGATTCAAACTGCTTGTTCTAAATCTCCCTCCCCCTTTCTGTATCATCTTTTCTGCATGTAAGTTTGATTTTCTATAAACAGACAAAATAGAAGAAAAGTGCAGTTCCCACATTAGTCTTCATAGGTCACATACAAACAGTGCAGCCGCTTATGAGAGGAAGCAGCAACAAACTGAGTGCTGGAAGTTTTGAAAAAAAAAATCTTTTTCAAGCAGATGTGTGATCTGCAGCTGCATGCAACTGAGAATCACCGATGTTTTTAACTTTCTGTGTAATAAAGCTACTATACTATAGCTATTATACTAGAAGTATTACAGGTATCTCTCTAGCTTTTCTCTATTCAATTGTACAGAGTACAGTTGCAAAAAAGAGAGGGGAAAATAGACACAAAGGTAGAAGCAGATAGGCTGCCTATGAAGATTTATAGAACATGGTGGGCAGATGGTGGGGATTTGCAGTGACACAGCTGATTTTAAAAATAAGAGGGGTGGAGGTGGAAAAAGAGACAAACATGGTTATGGCTACACATTCCTAAGGTCTGTTCACTAGAATAGGGGAAAAAATTAAATAGGCAGGGTTGTTCAATGTTTCTCTCCCACCCATTTGAATTGATATTTAGGAGTACTTTAACAAGGGAGGATCTGCAATAACTTGCAATTTCTTCCCCATCCCTCCTCCAACTCCTTCAAAAAAAAATATCAAGGAAATTAAGTATACAATAGGAGTAATAATGGTGCACTAAGTCTGAAAAATTAAGCACTCAAAAAGCAAAAAATTCCAAAATATAGGTTGCTGACAGTGTTAGTGCAACCATATAGCACAGATGTACTTAATATCATCCTCTGTTAATATACATGAAGTTATTGACATATGGTACAAAAACATGTGATGGGGCCACATTAACACTATAATAGCAACCTTATTTGTTTGAATTTCCTGACTTTTAAGTGCTTAGTTTTACTATTACACAGTAAAGATTTTTTTTTCTATTTTATGTATTAGATGGTGTAAATAGGATAACACGAAGAGCTGGGAATACGAATATATTTCATTATTTTAGATTTAAGATTGTGACATGGAAAAAAGGTCAAAAAGATTTGAATATGGCACCAAGCACTAAGTATGCATAATACAATCCTAATATAATAGAACATCTTGAAATAGCCCATATTTGGTTCTATCTATTTGTCAAAAATACTTAACTTCAGAAAATGAGCATTGCCTTGTTTATCTTGTATTTTATGAAAATGTACATTCGTCTATGTCCAGACAGAAGGCCTGTTCAGATAGCTACACTGTACATTAAAAATCAATTTTTAGTAAGAGCAGCTGTCTACTAGAGGATCTAATCTTATTAATTGTAGATGCTTTTATTAAATTAATGTTCTGCCATTTAAGTTGTTTCTGTGTCTAGAAGCCTTGATACGAAGAGACGAGGTACAGACAACTATATATGAAGAATGAGTTTCTTTCATCTGTCTATACTTATACATTCCCATTTTCCCCCTCACTTCCATGTCTACCCAGTATCTCTCTTCAAAATATCAAAAGCAATTTGATATTGTAAATTAGTTGCAAACTACCATTAAAAAAACCCAACCCCACAGGAAAATTAAGGGAGCAAAAAGTAGTACTGAAATTATTTTGCTAATGTCTATATAATGCACCCAAAGCTTTTTCTATGGGGTGAGTGAAGGGCATTTTGTTGGTTGCAGAGAAGAGAATTAGTGGGAAAATTATGAAATGGGAGGCTCAGAAGCATGAATATTTCAACTAACAAGTTCTGTAATTTTCACATGCTGCATATATTTTGTTCGGCTGTTTTTAATCTATTCTCTAGTCTATTAGCTAGTCTATTATAGTAGGAATGTCTGTTGTCCCTCTCTCATAACACGAGTGTAAGGGGATATTCAATGACTTTATAAAGGGGAGAATTCAAAACTGATAAAGGAAATACTTCTTCACATGGATAGTCCAATCATGCACTAATACATTACCACAGGAAGTCATTGAAGCCAAAAACCTAGCAAAATTCAAAAAGGGATTAATGTTTATGTGGCTATCATAATACATTTTTTTGGAAGGGCTATTAAACCTCATGCTTTAAGCCTTAAGTCATCTATTAGAGACAAGGATGAGATCTAATGTAGGGAACAGATTATCCGATCCACCTACTATAGAGTTCTTAAATCTTCCACTGAAGCATATTGCACTGGTCAATGCTGGACCTCAGGTTTGATGCAATGTGGCAATTCCTACATTCCAGAGTATTTAGGTTGCAAACTGTCTTTTATTGTCTTTGTATAGCACCTAGCAAAATGAAGCCCAAATTCTGATCAGAGAATCTAGGTGCTACCTGTAATACAAATAAACAGAATATTACCTGCAGCTATTTTTAGTTAGTTTTATTTATTCCAGGTTTTCTGAATCAGAGAGATTTTAAAAGTAAATTCAGTGGTTAAGAGAGCGGCTATTGTGTTGGCCCTCGGGCAGCACTAGTGCAAGTTTCTTTTCAATACACAACCATTAACTAGAGGGACTGAGGAGAGGTGAAGTCAAGAACTGAATGGGCATGAATACTAAACTTGGGCTGCAATTGTCATAAGGTTGCCACTTAATGCAAAGATGGGCAATGATTTTTACAGAATACTATTGCTTATTTTGAACAAGTTACAGGGAGGCAAAAGGCTCTTTTTTCAGGTTCTCTGTGCCAGGTTTTAGCCCAAGTGGATTTCTAAAATTGTCAAATTGCATCTGATACCAGCTTAGTGGTTTTACATAACAGCACCCCATTTCTTATGCATACTTTAAGAGCTGCCTTGGACATATACTTCAGCTACTCTCCCTAATTCCTGGCTGATTCTCCCCTTTCAGAGACGTTAACCCCTGTATTGCATTTCCAGGCCCTCCTGAAATAATTTGAAAGCATGATCAAATTGAGTAGGACAAGTGATTTTTAAAAGAAAAGATACCATTTCTGCAAAAGCTACTCTCAAAGACTTTTATTTAACATTCCTTTATCAATAAATTAACTGAAGCCAAGATACCCCAAAGTCACATAGACAAAAGAGATACATAAGATATTCAGATTGAGAGGTTTTCCTTCACTTATAAATCACAATGAGGCCTTCACCATTTTGAACAGTGACAGAAAACAACAGCTGACAAACGAGTTTGGAACAGATGCCAGTTGTCTTTCATTTGTTTTAGAATTCAATCAGCAGTGGTTCTGTAGCACTGTTTTTAAAAGTAGGATATCTATTTACTTAATTGGACTTCACATCGGTCAATATTGTTTCAAGAACAGATTAAAGACAGACTGAACATCTTTGATGCAAAAGTTGTTTTAGTTCAGGGCTCTGGACCTTATGTAAACACAGTCTGTGCTTAGATTTTATATGTATTTGTCTGGATTTTGAGTCTATTATATACCTTAGCTAGTTAAAAAAAAACAACATATCCTCTAATATTCCATTTTGAAGAAGCCACAGACATCCTTCTAAGACTATTCACAAACACCAGTGACACTGAGTAGCAGAGGACAATGTAAATTTAAACACAGTACTTATTTAAATTGCTGACTAAAATGGAATTTCAATTAAAATTTAACATCTTAATTTTAAACTGTTTTGATGTCTAATGAAGTTGTTTGTATAAACTGATTTGTTTACAATATAAAGGTATTTTGTGGCATAGTATATGGTGTTGCAATGAATGGAGATTAAAAATACATTTTTAATCTCAGTTCATTACAGTACCATATATTAAGCACACATTGGATTCTGATATTAACTAGGCTCTGCACACAAGGTGTATAATTGGAAATAAAGATTGAGAAATCAAGAAAGATCATTGTAGACAACTCCCACGCATATCAGTTATTTTTCAGCTTCAGTAAAAGATACTTGAGAGTTTTGTAGTACAAAAACCAAAATTCATTAACATGTTTAACAAGTCAGTGGTCAGGATGCTTTGTTAAACTGCACTGTAGCAGAATTTAGCCTACATAAAATAGCTATCAAAATGAAATGTGTAAATTTTAGGGACAGCTGGAAGCCTGAAATAAAGTCTTAAAGTTGCACAGGACAAGAGATCCAGACTACAACATTGCTAGGTCATTCAATTTACAAAGGTGTTTGCCATTATCTGCTCTGCTTTTGAGAGGGTTAAGGACTGAAAATAAAAACTCAACATTTAAAACTTCATAGTTCTACTCTGACCTTTTAAAATAGGGTAATGATAAAAGTATTTCTTCTAGTAGCATGTACATTTCAGCTGTGATTGGCTGCCTAATAGAGTTCCTTTATGCATACCAGTAAAATCATGTCCAGTTTTGCCATTTGTGGATAACGATGACAAGATACAAAAGCATGCGTTAGCCATAAATAGCTCTGGCTAAGAGAGGATTGCTCACACTGAGCAGATCAAATTCTCTATAAGGAGAGCAGTATTTGGCTTTTAGCCAAACCATGTCCCTGATGCAAGACTTAGTAGTGGAAAACACTTTCCAGTTCTTTTTGCACAAAAATTAACAAATTGAACCATTCATTTAGGATATTTCTTACACTGAGTCAGTGTTCCTGCAGCATTTATAGAAACAATGAAGATTTAACTATTCAAACCCTGTAACTCACTTGTGTGAAGGTAAGATCTCCCTGCCATTACACATCAGATTGGAAACAAATGTTACAGCCATACATTACTGACATATAGAACTTCAGGAGAATTCAGGTAAAGAAATATGCTGAATGGGTAACAAATTCCTACATTGTAAACTTCAGATACAAATGAGTTATGGATCGAACGCTCCCTAATAATGGCAGCTTGTTTACTTAAATGGTTATAAACTGGGAAGAGGTCCTTTATCCAAATCAACAGAATAGAACAGTTAAATTACTGTAAAGCAATGTCTAAATTATGACTAGGGCAGAAAAACTGTTATTGAAGTTGAGATTAATGATTGTTTACCTTTATAATACTTTCCATAGACGTTAAGTTATTCAAAATATGCTTAATTTAAACATACTTCAAACTATATTTTCCAATGAAAACAAGGCAACATTCTGTAATAAGCCACAAGTTTTATTGCAACGTGGCCAGGTTTTTTTTTTTTTGATCTCAAAAACAGTGTTCCATTTAAGGCTCTTTTTATACAGAAACTGCCATCATGACTGATGTTTAACAAAACAACTTTAGTGTTGCAAGACTCACATGGTAAACATAACTCCTACTCCTGTTCAGTAGTGTACATTCAATGGAAAACGAAAGGCATCAGAACAGCTACTTCATTTATAAAGATATGCATGTAACAGGAATGAAAACCGATGTACTACAATTGTTTGATGACACAGTTACAGCAACTTAATTGGCATTTCTTTGGGGGGAGGGGAAGAAAAAAAAAATCAAACATATTACAAAAAAGTGCTTTAAATGCATAGTGTTGTGTGCTGCCATGTCACAAAAATAGGCTTGTCAAGGCAGGTGAGGTGTATGAATGCACAAGAGCCTCATGGAACTGCAATCAAGTGCAACTGTAAGTAATACTGAATAGAGTCTACCATCTGACCAGTGGATAATACTTTCAAGGCATTCAATTAGCTTACCCTTTGCTGTTTGCTAGACTATTCACATTAACTATCACATTCATTGTACAGGTTGCAAGGAATGCATGCAACGTCAGTTTTGGCTAAGAGTATGACATGAAGGCATTCCTTAGGGTTTACATAAAACTACCAGGATTAAAGAATCTAATGGCAATCACTGGTAGACAGTTTAATTTAATGACTTCTCCTTCAGGTCTGTAGAAAGGTGAATGGAGGGGGGGAGGAGGAGTTATACTATTCCAATTGAACGAGCTGCAGAAATGGAAGCTCCTTAGATCCAGATGGCACTTGTCTGTCTTTCTATAAGGGTTTTCCTTCAAGTGAAACTACCACATTGCCTCCCAATTTCTCTCCAAGTGTTGAACGGTCCTTAATATCATCCAAACCATTTACTTGCCACTCATGTTTAATACCTGAAAGACAAATGGATAAAAATATATTTGTTCAGTCCCTCAACACTGAGAAGAACTGTAACTGCTTTGTGCAATATCAGAAGCCTGTACCTGTAAATTTCTTTTTAATGGCATCTTTAGAGCTTGCGTAGATCATCTTGCTTTTTAAAGGTGCACTTTCTGGAGCCCTGTAAAGGCAAAAAGTAATTATTTAACCCATTGATATTAGAAGGAAAACGTAAAGAATTTTCAGTTTTAATAGCAAGCTGATTTCACACACCAGAATATAAATACCAGGTCTTCTTTCTTAGACTCCTTTGTCTCATATGTGGCATCATACAAAGCATATCGGCAATCATTCAAAGGTAACAACTTCACAAAGGATGTGTAGGGGTCTTCCACAGTATCACCAATATCACCAACTAATATCTGCTTTGTTTCCTCTACAATTATCTGTTTTTTGTCATCACTTAAGCAGAAAAGAACTGCTTTCTTTCTTTTTTTAATCTCTTCTGGGGTTGAAGATTTCCTTACTTTCATGTCATTAAAAACCTTTATAACTTCATCATTCACTGTTACTCCAGAAGCCTGTAAATGAGATGAAGGGAATAATTATTTAAATGCAAAATGACCAACACTGACTATGGGGAAGATAATATCTGATACTAAATAAAGAGAAATCTACTCTACAAATTCAGAACAAAAATTTTACACTAAACCTGAACACTCTAGAAACGTAATGATGTCAGTGGGGTTGTATCAGATATAAAACTGTACAAAATTTCCCCCTAATTTATTCATTTCTTTATCTCAGCATCATCTCCTTTTGAGTTATTGATCCTAAATAACTGGGTTTCCATTGCACATATCAACCAATTATCTATTAGTTTATCATATATTTGGCTCAGCCAGGGGTGGGGTTTTTTGTTTATTTTGTGGGGGTTTTTTATTTGGAACAAATGTAATACCAGCAGTTCATATCCAGTAGTGTCATGATTCTAGTTTTGTTGAGTGATGTAAGGCTCTAGAAGCAGTAGAAATGCCTTCTGAGTTGTGTCAACTTCAATGTTATGTTTTTAAAACTCCTTGCTTTTACTTAATGCTGATGCACTAAAAAAAAAAAGCCATTGCAGTTTCTACATAAGGAAAGTACAAATTGTACAACACACGATAGTAGTTCCAAACCATTCAGAACCCTAACCTAAACCAGTAAGGAACAATATACTGAGAGAGTTGATAGCAAACTCACCACAAAAATTTTAGCTTGTTACTTACAAGCTAGCTAAACACATCCTTGTTTTCAGTTCACTACATTCTTTATTAAAACACAGCAGTTTCCAAGGTACAGCATGCTGTTTTCAAGAAACCAGGTAAATAACAAAATAAAAAACAACAATCCAGGTCCTTTTGGAATATAATCTGTACCTTTTCCTAGTTTAATTATAGGAAATACATTTTGTTTGAAGAAATGAAGGTTTTACTAGCCCATCTCCACTATTAAACTCTGATTTGCTTGCAAATTCTTCTGATTAGAAAGATGGTTATGTAAACCTTAAAAAAAGCTTAACTGCCACTGCACTGACAGCTCACTCCCAATTCCCCCTCTGAAAGAGGAGACAATGCAGCTCCATTGCCCTCTCTTCCCCTCTGGAAAGCGATCCAGGTTTCTGGGGGAACTGCAGCTAGTGAAGTCAGTCAGACAGGGCTGACTGCTCCCTGAACGCACCCTGCCCACTTTAAATAATCTGTTCCTCAGCCCCCAGCTCCGCCACATGATATTTGGCAGCACAAATTCCCCGTGCGGTGGGGACATCAAGCAGGCAAGGCCGGGGGCCCGAGGCTCTGCAGCAGCAGGGTCAATAATACCGCGTCCTCCACGGAGAGAGACGCATTGAGCCAGAGGCGATAAGCCACAAATCCCCACCACCAATCTTCCATCCGCATCGTATCCGACGGGCAGACCCCAGCCACAGCCCCGGGGGGACCCTGCCCCTGCGATCACAGCAGCCCCCGCGGCTCACTGGCGGGGTCCGCCCCCCATTGTGAACTCAGGCTGGGACCAGCCCTCCCTTCACACACACACCCCGCCCGGAGCGCCGCATCCCGGCCGGCGCCCGCCCGCAGCGGCCAGGCTGCAGCCCCCGCCGGCCTCCCGGGCTGAGCCCCGCAGCCCCCACACTAAAATTAGATTAAAATGGCCGCTGAAGGCCTCAGGGCCTGAACACGGGCCCGGACCCGCTCAGCCCCTCACCCCGCCAGGCCTCCCTCCGCGGCCCCTCGCCGCTGCATTGCCCCGAGCACGCCCCGCCCTTACCATGGTGCCGGGTCCCTGTGGCGACGGCGGCTGCCTGCAACGCTGGGATGCTGCTCGCACGGAGCGCGCGGGGGGCTCGGGCGCGGCGGGCGGGGGGACGAGTCACATGGGCGCCGCGGCCGCCGCCTTCGCCACCACGTGCCGCGGCGACCCTCCCAGCCCGCTCCGCAAGGGGGGAACGGCCCCTCCCTCCGCGCGCGGCCGGAGCCAGGGGGGCAGCGCCTGTGCTACGCCACCCCCTCCCCGCCTGGAGGCCCTCAGCGGGGTATTGACCTCCCCGCCCAGCCCCCCAGTACCTTGCGGGGCATCCCTACACCCAACTAGCCGGGGCCCCTGAGGGGGACCCTCCATATCCCCTTCCCAGCCCGGGGTCCTCAGGAGAGCATTCACCTACCCAGGGCCCAGCTTGGGGCACACCCCACATCCACCTACCCCCTGTCCAGCCCGGGGCCCCGAGGGAGGCCTCCCTGTCCGGGGTACCCTTCACACCCACCAGGCTGCCCTCAACTATTGCCTCCCCCACCAGACTGTTGTACGAGAGCGATATCGCACATCCCTTTCCCAGCCCCGCGGGAGATGCCCCCTCCACATCTTCCATACGGATCTTGTGATCCCCGATCCCCTTCTAGGGGTATTATCGCTCCCCCCACCCCCTCTGCGGCACTACACTGCGCCTTCCACAGACATCCCCTCCCCTCCCCTCCCCTCCCCCGCGGTCCCTCTTAGCTGGCAGAGACAGGGGAAAGCTGGCTCAGGGACGAGCATATTATAGCGGACTCCATCAGAGCCTTCCCTTTAGCAATGATTTGCCGGTGAATCCATTCCAAGACTCTCAGCACGGGGCTTTGCAAACAAGAAGTGGGCTGTAGCCCACGAAAGCTTATGCTCAAATAAATTGGTTAGTCTCTAAGGTGCCACAAGTACTCCTGTTCTTTTTCTAAATAACCCGGAGAGCACGCTGGTGGGGGTAGCGGGACACATAAAACGCTCTGTCTTGGCTGCTGGAGAGCGCTTGCTGTGTCGTCCCCTTCCGCTGTCCCTGCAGTGCTGCTGGAGCCAGAGGGATTGGAGCTCGGGGTCCCATTGCTACCTGAAAAGTTCCAAGTAAAGCAGGTTGGACATTTTTGACAAAAATGGAAATTAACTTTTTCAACATTTTTCATTCTTTTTTCCAGTTAGCTTCCTCCCACCCTCCTGCGCAGTTGTGAGTAACCACTGTAGGGTGACTGGAAAGTCCTAGTTGGCCTTGACTCTCTTACTAGTTAAAGCTAAAAGGAGTGGTACTCAGTTGAATTTTAATTCCTAATAACACTTAAGGACAAGATTTGTCTAACAGTGGGGGAATACCATGAGTTTGGTGGCACAATAAGATGACAACCCTAAATAGTGTACACAGTCCAGCCTCTTAAACTCTGCTACTTAAGATCTCACCTAGTTTTTTTTCCAGTCAGGTACTTGGAAACAAACTAAAGTGGGGGTGGGGAGCCTGGGGCATTTGCTATCTTTTTTCTAGACATTTTCCCAAGAAACCTGGGCTGCACTGGCGAAATTAAAAATAAATTACATATGTGCGATTTTGATCTGTGTTTTGTAGTGTATGTCAAAGTTAATGTCTTGGGTAATGTCATGTGTCTTTTTTAATGTTATGACTACGTTTATAGTTGTTATTATTATGGCCCTCTCCAGAAAGTGCCAGACCTGTTTGTAACACATGCATATTGGAGGATTTCTTTACTTGATATACATTGCTACCATCACCCAGTTCCTGTTATTTTTTCAGGACAGAGTAGCATTCCCCAATACCCTGCCTGAGCTTCTCTTTTAAAGTGTATTATTTTTAAAGGGGATAAAATAAAACTGTTTATCCATTTATATTTCCTTTACGTGCAAGAAACACTTCAACTAGTTAATTAAATATGTTTATTTAAACACAATAAAAAAGGAATAGAAAATATATGTTCAAGAAACTCAGAAACCAGAATCAGATAAATGAGCAAAGTTATCCCCATACTTACTAGCCAATCTAGAAAACAGAAACTTACTCTTCAGTAATAATAATGCTTGGCACTTATGATTCGCTTTGGGTATTCAAAACACTGTACAAACAATTTATTATTTACTCCCCTATCCTTTATAAATGATTGTGCCTCTATTAAAATGTCCCAATCCTGTAAAGCCATGCTCATGTGAATGGTCTGTACTCGCGTGGAGACGCTCACTGACTTCAGTGTGAGTACTTGCACATGGACCACTTATAGACTGAATTGTATCCTTGACTTATTCAGCCATGCCGCAAGTAAGGTTCTGCACTCCACATGGCAAAGTGAGATCTTCCTGGACCTTGGGTCCAGGTCTAGTGTGGAGCATGGTCCCTTACTTTGGATACTCCTCCCTATGAGGAAGTGGGGCCAGTAAGGCCTGGTCTATACTGGGGTGGGGGGGGGGGAAACGACCTAAGATATGCAACCTCAACTACGAGAATAGCGTAGCTGAAGTTTACGTATCTTAGGTCGACTTACCTCATGTCCTCATGGCATGAGGTTGACTGCCGCTGCTCCCCCATCGACTCCGCTTCCGCCTCTCGCCACGGTGGAGTACGGGAGTCGACGGCAGAGTGATCGGGGATCGATTTATTGTGTCTACACTAGATGCGATAAATCGATCCCTGATAGATCGATCACTACCCGCCGATCCAGCAGAGAGTTCGGGATTGGGCAGAGCCTAAATTCTGTCCCATTTTCTTCCCCACACTCTCTTGTTGACCGGCATAATGGGGTTGGCATGAGTTGAGAAATAAGCTGTATCCGTTACAGGCTTACAATAGGTTACAGTAGAAGTGCAGAGTTACAAACTCCTTGGGAATAGAGGTTGTTTGTAACTCTGAAATGTTCAGAACTCTGAACAAAACATTATGGTTGTTCTTTCAAAAGTTTACAACTGAACAGTGACTTAATACAGATTTGAAACTTTACTACACAGAAGAAAAATTCTACTTTTAACCATCTTAATTTAAATGAAACAAGCACAGAAACAGTTTCCTTACCTTGTCAATTTTTTAAAAACTTTTCCTTTTTTTTTTAAATACTTTATGTTTAACACAGTACTGTACTATATTTACTTTTTGTTGTTGTCTCTGCTGCTGCCTGATAGCATAATTCTGGTTCCAAATGAGGTATGTGGTGGATGGGTCAGACTGTAAGTCTGGTGTTCATAACTCTGAGATTCTACTGTACTTCTCCCCAGGAGCAATTTCTAAGGGTATGTCTACACTACCTGCCGGATCGGCTGGCAGCGATCGATCCAGCGGGGGTCGATTATCACGTCTAGTCTAGATGTAGACGCGATAAATTGACCCCCGAGCGCTCTCCCGTCGACTCCTGTACTCCGCCCCGAGAGGCTTAGGTAGGGTAATAAGGTTTAAAACACTCTCCCCTCTAGGCAAAACTTCAAAGTTACAAAAAACAGGAATAAACCTCCCTCTTAGCATAGGGAAAATTCACAAGCTAAAACAAAAGATCATCTAACACATTTCCTTGCTATTACTTACAATTTGTAATCTTAGATGCTTATTTCAGGTAGGGTTTTAGGAGATGTGTTTTTCCTGCCCTGGTCTCTCTCTCTCCCAGAGAGAACAACAAAGAGAGCACAAACAACCCCTCCCCCCCCCCAGATTTGAAAGTATCTTCTTCCCTTGTTGGTCCTTTTGGTCAGATGCCAACCAGGTTATTTGAGCTTCTTAACCCCTTACAGGTAAAGGAGGGATTTTATGCTACCCTTAGCTGTATGGTTATGACAAGTCCCAACATACTCTAGCAACTCAGTCCAGGGACTTTTACCAGACTCCTTTATGTAGATTTCATTTCACGGTAGTGCTAAATAAAATAAAAGTACAGTTTACACTTCTATATCAACTTCTATTTAAAGGTCTCAACACTCTAACAACATTAATTAAGCCACACGACATCTCTGCATAATAGGTATTACAGTCCCCACAGAGGTTAGGTGACTTGCCCAAGGTCTCCAAGGAAGTCTGTATCAGAGCCAGGAATAGCTCCAGACTCCAGTTCTGTGCTTTGAACACAAGAACATCCTTCCTTGTTAGTAACTGTGTAGTGTGCTGTACTGCAGCAGTTTCATCCTGGCACTAGTGCTCCTCCCCATTCTAGAACTTCTGTGGAGTTTATTGTGGTGATGTTGACTGATATTTCTACACTGTGTTAGGTATAGAGAAACCTGTTTTATCATATTTTAAATGTCAATGTGTATATTCTCTAATTTCAGGTGAGGGGGCTTCAATAGCAGAACTGGATCCATTCAAGACAACAGGAATTACTGAAAATGACCTTGTGAAAAGAAAATGTAAGAGGAGACACTGCATTTCTGAAGGATCATATTTCTGAAAGGTACAGTAATATGTGGCATATACAATATAATGGTAATAAGAGAGTCAAAGGGACCTTTAGAAAACTTCAGCTGGATCAGGGGAAATTGCCAGTTTGTTCTGGATAAATGGACCATAATACTAAACTGCTTTTACGGTCAATAATAATAATAATGCAGAAGCCCAGAAATGTTTTGCAACAATCAAGGAGCAATTTAATGAGAAGTTCTGGTTACTTGGAAAACCTCATTTGGATCATCCATCCAGTTTGTGTTCTCATTGCACAGGCAACATTATTAACCTTTTCCCATAAAAGGGACAAGTTATAACAAATGCTGCAACTGCCTAAAAAGTGCAAGGCACTTAAAATGAAAAATACACACAAACTGTGAAAAAATAACCAACCAACCCCTTGCGACTGACTTATTTTAGCCAGATAGCAATTCTTTTTGTTTGAAATCTTCTATTCTTCCTGCATAAGACAGCTTTTAGGGCTTGATCCTGCACAGATCTGCATGTACAAATGTAAGGTAAAAAATGATGAGCATGATAAGGAATTTGGGGATTTTGATCCTAAATTCATGAGCATTGCTGGAAGCCACCAAGTCAGTTCTGCTTAATAGCACAAGTGAGGCCAAAGAGAGCGTATGTAGGTAAACACCTGATTTCCATGATGGGGATCATACCTAAGCCTATGTCTTCTCAGACACACTCATTCTCTGCATACCCCCTTTTTCACCCTGTGAGAAAGAGAGTGAGCTCCCAGGAGGCTTGAGACTTACTATTGTACGAATCCGTGTGCTAAACCTTATTTAATCTTACTTGCCCTCATACGCAAGACCCACCCACATTTGAACAGGAGTTTAACAACTTTGTGCTCCTTGCTGCCACCATGCCAGGACACACATGTGTAATGTAGAGTAGATTCCACTAATACTCTTGCTAGTTTCTGTCAAGACTTTCCAGTGAAGCAATAAAGTTTTGGTACCTAAGGTCATGAGGATGCTAATCAGTACGATGATCCTGGGAGCTATTTTTTTCCCAATAACATTTTCACCCTCCGCTACTTCTACCAGTATGCCCCCGTGTTTATGGCAAACATTCTTTGCTACTGCACTCAGAAAGAAGTTGTGTAATATTACAGTGCTCACTAGACCATTGTAATATGCCTTGTTTAAGCAGTGTGGATGACAGCACTGTAATGTCTTTTTGCTTAGCACATTCTTCATCAGCATTCAGTAGATTTTTGCTTTCTCTTCTAGGTCCTAATCAACTTCAGGAACAGTCTGTAGGCTAGCAATTTCAGAGAGTTGTCTCACCTTCTGTATAAAGTGAGTTAAATTCTGCACTGTTACAGCAAGATTTCAACAGATCTGTTGCAGTATAAGAACAGAATTTGGTCCATTTTCCTTTGAATACAGATTGGATAAAGAAAGAGAACTGTGTCAGGGTTTCACAGCTTGTTTAATAGTGTACTCAGCAACTGGTTCTTCACTTGCTGTTATTCTATGAAAGGGGAGTAAGAGATAAAGCTTTGACATACAATAGATACATGATTTTGTAGCAATTCTTTGTATAGGGACATATCACCAAAAATAGACCTACACCAACAGTTACTACAATAGCAGGTGTGTGATAGGATGTACAAACTTCCCACTGGAGAAGAAGGGATTAAGGAGCTGCTGTGGGCCTAGGTGGCCCTGTCCCATCTCACCTGCACAAGCTGGAGGAAGAGCTTAAAAAGAGAACTAGAGTATTTCAGTGGCAGGCAGGCAGACAGAGGAGGTGAGCTGACCTGTGCTCTGAACTCCTGGGAAGGAGCAGCACAGAAGCTTTTGCTGCCTAAGGCCTGGTGATACTGACCTGACCAAGCCAGCAAAGGAGGGACTGGTGACTTCTGGAGGTCAGAAACTTTATTTTTGTGTTCAGTTCTTTACTCTGTGGGAAGAAGGGGCATTGCTAGGAAGTGATCCAAGGAGGCTGCTACATAGCACCCCGACATGCAGGGCTCCAAGATCTTGACCCAAGGGGGAAGACCTGAAGCCCTTGCTGACTTCCACTTTGTTGGACTCTTTGTGAACCCCAAAAGGGGTGGACTTTAACATATGACCCTGCCGGAGGGCTGAGTCACTGAAGGACAGACCACTGCATGAGAAAGGGGAATGCCTGGGAGGAAGACAACCTGCCATATCTGTGCCTGACAACTAGGTGGCACTGGCAGTGAGAGTTCCTCTTCGCAGGGTGCTTAATATTCTTCCTAGTAGGTTCTTAGTAAGTGGTTCAGGTGTGAGAGCAGCACCCAGTGTTGTGTCTTTAAGGCTGTTTTTCTATTTTTTGTTGTAGCCGTGTCGGTCCCAGGACATTAGAGAGACAAGGGGGTGAAGTAATATCTTTTATTGGACCAACTTCTGTTGACCTGAAGAAGAGCTCTGTGTGAGCTCAAAAGCTTGTCTTTCACCAAAAGAAGTTGGTCTAATAAAAGATATTACCTCAGCAATCTTGTCTTTCTATTTTCTGAAGTTATGTATTCAACATCATTGTGGGTCAGATCTTTCTTTCATTGAAGAGAAGGGTTTTTGGTTTTGGTTTTGTTTTAAATGGCATTTGATCAGGATCCGGACATTGTTATATTCTCCTTCTGATAACCTTTTAGCATATGCTGAGGTTGTGTTAATGCTGGATGTTTCCTCACATACTAGTAGGGTCATTTTGTAGCTGACCAGGTGCACACGCAGGGAAGCGGATAATTCATACACAGCTACACTTGCAGTTCCCTCTGCTAGGTGGGGTGTTTGGACTGTCCCCCTCCTCCTCCCGTGATTCCTGGGGTGCAACCCATCCCAACGGGGAAGGCAGTAGCCCTGCCTTCCTTCCACACTGGCCTGCAAAGCAGAATCAGTGCACAAGGGGGAGTATGCTGCATTCCCTGGGGGCACATAGCCGTAGGTGTGCTTTCTGTGCATGCTGGGAAACGAAGGGAGCAATTTTGCCTTCCAGAGACAACATTCCTCCTAAAGCTTTGCTGAAGTGGTATGGCCCTACACTGACCCTTTTTCTGGGCTGTGTGCAATGTACACAATCTGGCCAATAATAATTGACAACTCTCCACATTTCTATAGTGCCTTTCTCTGAAGAATCTCAAAGTGCTTTATGAAGATTAATTAAAGTTCTACAGCTGAAAGTGCTTTTTAAAGCGCTGAGTATTATTATTTTTAATAATGAACTCAACCTCAAAACACCCCTTTGACTTAGGTGTCTATCTGAGCTATTTGTAGTTAGAGTTGGAAGAAATTTTTTTGGCGAATAGTATATATGCTGAAAAATACATTTTGGGGGGCAGAGAAACTATTTGCAAATTAAGGTCGAATTCAGTGAATAGCTTTGCCAAAACACCAATTTCAAAAACATTTAGGAAATGTTAAAAACAATTTGTTTCAACATTTTCAAAAAGAACCATTTGGACATTTTGTTTTGAAACATTTTTTATATGAAATGTCATTTCAAATTGAAATTTCATTTCAAAATGTCATTTTGCAATGTTTCATTTGACCCAAACAAATTTTATTTTTTTCATTTTGGTGAGGAAAAAAAAAACCACCCCACTTTCAGTTTAAAAAATGGTGAGATTCTCATATAATACATGATTTCAGGTCCTGGGACAAAACACCAAATATTGTGAGATTCATAATAAAATTGTGAGAGTTGGCAACAATGTTTAAGAAAGCACTTCTAACTAAATGGTTCTCTCTTTCCCCATGTGTTGTTTGTCTTGACATAACTATGTACCCCCAGACAAATATTTTTGGCATAATTAGTAGATTAACAACTTCATCTTCAAATGTCCTCATTCATCTTAAATCTGAAATCCTTACATTGGCACAGCTGCACCGAAGTGGCTGCGCTGCTGTAGCGCGTCTGGTGAAGATGCTGTAAGCCAACAGGAGAGAGCTCTCCCATCGGCTTAACTCCACCTTCGCAAGAGGCGGTAGCTATGTCGGCGGGAGAGCTTCTCTCACCGACCTAGCACTGTCTACATTGGGGGTTAAGGTCAGTATAACTGTGTCACTCAGGGGTGTGGATTTTTCACACTCCTGAGCAACGTAGTTATACTGAAGTAAGTATGTAATGTAGACCAAGCCATAGGGCTGGGCAGGAGGAGAGCTGAAGGATCAGCAGGTGCAGGGAGGGGCTGTCTTTGATTGCCTTGAGATCTGTAGATTTTTCTGTGAGCTTATCTCCAAAAATAAGATGGTAACATCCAATATTAGTGGGGAGTTTTAATCCAAGAGGAAACAATATTATGATTTCATCGATTAGATTTTATTTCATAGAGAAAATAAGATTATTTCCTATGAAAAATTTAGCAGAGGGTTAGTCAGTTTCTTAAATTTGCATTCAGGTGCTTAAAAAATAGAATAAAAAAAACAAAGCTAGTTACAGGCTTTAATCTTAGAGCCAGTTCTGTTCTCAGTTTCAGACGTGTAAATCTAGAGTAACTCCATGGACTTCAGAAATCAGATTTTATACCACTCTAAGTGAGAGTAGACTTTAGACTGAATTCTCTGTTCTAAATGAAATCATTTTCTGAACATATTCACCTTTCCAATAAATCAATAATGTGAGTGAAAAGAAGTCTACAAACAAAAATAGTTAAATCTCTCTCTTTATACAGACATATTTAATTTGCCCCTCAAACAACTATTCAGTAATTTAAATACCGGAGTCTATTTTATTTAAAAAGATCTGTGTATATTGCAAGGACTTGATCTAAAGCCCATTAAAGTCAATGGGAGTTTTTCCTTTGACTCTTGGGAGCTTTGGATCAGGCCCTAAATGGAAAAAAATCTGTACAATTAAACAAAATGCAAACAATTAAAGCAGTTGGGGTCATGATGTATTTAAAGATTCTGGGCAAATAAGTCCACATTGCTATCTGCACATTAACAACACAGTATAGTTAGCATGTTACTTTAAAAATATTAATTTCTTTTATTTACATTTATAAAAACCTCTATAGATGCCTCCCTTATGCTTTGAGGGCCTATTACATAAATAAAATACACAATATAAACATCAATACAATATAAAGAATGGCTCATCCCATCTCGACACCTCTAGCAACTATAGTGAGGCTAATAAAGTCAGAGAAAGAACATAACATAAGGTTAAAACAAGTTCTGAATGCTACTGAGGCTACATTATGTACGCCTGGGGGAATTCTGCACCAAAAAATTAAAAATTCTGCTCACGATATTTTAAAATTCTGCATTTTTTTGTCAATATAATGCAATATAATCCAGCTAGTTTCAATTATTTTGGTAATTTATTTAAACTACAATGCAATGGATGGAGAATGGGAGTGGGGAGCACTGAAGGAAATCAGCCCCCCTCTGTCTTATAGTAATATAGCTAATATTGACCCTTTACTTCTAATTATTAGTCAACAAATATATATAGCCATATGCTCAGTGTTACATCATAGGTAACTGCAGAGCAAGTGAGGGCTGGGGACTCAAACTCACAATTTATACTGGCTACTGACCATCTCCAAAAAGGTCAGTAGCGAACAGTTCATGGAGCACATTTTGATAGGAAAATTTTTCAGTCCAAAAATTTAGACCATTTCTAATCACCAAAGCACCATAAGCATTTATAAGGCTAAGGCCATACTGTCCTTTACAATAAGGCTCCTTTACACCACCCTGGCAATGTAAAGAAGCTTTAAAATGTTTACACCTGTTTTATACTCCTGGGGGAATTCACTAAAAACAATGGGAACAATTCATTAAGCAGGTAGGCTGCTACATTCTCCTCTGCCTGAGGGAACAGAGCCTGCCCCACGCCTACCTCTTCAGAAATACCCCAAAGCCCTGCCCCTCCATGCTGAGCGTGCTGCAATAGCGAGCAAGAGGGACAGAATGTGTGTCTCTTTCTCTGACACATGACTATCCCCCCACCCCCCCGCAGAGATTTACATCTCTACCGGCTGCTCTGGGTGCCCAAACTGACCTATCTGCTCTGCCAGGGAGTGGGCACATGACCGCTTTTGTGGCTTCCCTTTGCTTCTGCATCATAAGTCATTTTTCTGCAGTTAAGCAAGAAATCTGTGGGGGCCATGAATTCTGCGCATGCGCAGTGACACAGAATTCCCCCAGGAGTAATTATGGCATATGACTGATAGAAGGTAGATGCAGAAAATGTCAAAGTTCAAGTGTCATCACCTAAAAATGTATCAGAAGTAATGGTTCCCTCTGATGATAAAATTTTAGAGCAAATTCGTACCTAACTTATCCCCCACAGCTCATGCTCTTTATAAACAGATTAAAACAGTTTCTCTTGGAATTTGGGTAAAGCACAGGAGTATATGCTTTACCATTGTCACATGTGAGCCCCTATGGTTGTGAAAATATTGTTCTGTGTGTGAACTAATGTAGGGTTGCGCCTATCAATACAGTTGTCATTTCATTTTGAGTCTAAGGGCTCAAATGCTGAGCTATCCCCATGGGAATAGAAGGCACTAAAAACAGTGGAAGTTCCACTGTGCAGGCTTCGAGTTCCGTGCAAGGGAAATCTAATGGAGCAGTTTGGTAATGTTGAGGCACTGCACAGGAGTAGCTTATAGATAATGATTAATGTAGATCAATAGGTTTAAATCCCTGTTAAGGAAGTGTACAGGTTTTCCAGTTGCAGCTATAATAGTTAATGGGCTATGGTAGAAGTAGTGGAGTAGTTACAATATTGCTTTGCCAACTCAGTATCAGGTTTATGGTTTCAAAATAAAAAAACAGCTACCCATTCATAGCACAAAACTGATTACTTTTGGCAGCTGAACCATCTTGTGAGATTGCACAAGCTTAAGCAGGGTTAGGTCTGGTTAGTAATTGGCAGGGATACCTCCAAGGAAAAGGCATGATGCTGCAAGGAAGTGGTGGTTGTAATTCAATAGTGATCACTCTTCCTGCCAAGTCTATACTTCGGGTAGATTCAGGAAAACCTGTGGAAGATTTTTAGAATTCTTAGTATCTAGAGAATGTAGTGATTCGGCTTCGTTACCCTCTTATGTTTTTGAAAGATGACCTCCTGAGGACTCCTGAAAAGGTGCATCCTGAGGCTGTATGACCCAAGTGCCACCAGGGTTGAATTGGCCATAAGGGCCATAGTTTGGAATCCCTGTTTCCAAGACTGGAAAAAGGCAGTGTATTATAGTTAGGATCTTACCAAATTCACAGTCCAGTTTGGTCAATTTCACGGCCCTAGAATTTTAAAAATAGTAAATTTCATGATTTCAGCTATTTAAATCTGAAATTTCATGGTGTTGTAATTGTAGGGGTCCTGAAAAGGAGTTGTGGGGGTGTCACAAGGTTATTGTAGGGGAGGTTGTTGTATTGCTACCCTTACTTCTGCACTGCTGCTGCTGGTGGCGGCACTGCCTTCAGAGCTGGGTAGCTGGAGAGTGATAGCTGCTGACCGGGAGCCCAGCTCTGAAGGCAGAACCACTGCCAGCTCCAGCGCAGAAGTAAGGATGGCATGATGTGATATTGCCACCCTTACTTCTGCACCTCTTACTGCAGAGCTGGGCCCTCAGTCAGAAGCCGCCACTTTCCAGCCGCCCAGCTCTGAAGGCAGCAGCGCAGAAGTAAGGGTGTCATAGTATGGCATTGCTACCCTTACTTCTACACTGCTGCTGGTGGTGTGCTGCCTTCAGAGCTGGGCGCCTGGACAACAGCCGCCACTCTCCAGCCACCCAGCTCTGAAGGCAGCACAGAAGTAAGGTTGGCAATACCACAACGCCCCTAAAATAACTGTGACACCCCGCTCCCCCCCACAACTGCCTTTTGGGTTAGGACTCCCAATTTGAGAAACACTGTCTCCTCCATGAAATCTCTATAGTATAGGGTAAAAGCATACAAAAGACCAAATTTCACAGGGGCGGAAGACCAGAATTCACGGTCTGTGACGCGTTTTTCATGGCCAGGAATTTGGTAGGGCCGTAATTATAGCGTACTGTAGGGCACTAGGTTGGGACTCAGGAGTTCTGTTCCTGATTCTGCCACTGCCCTGCTGGATGTCCTCTCCTACTCTTATTATATTGTCTATGTAGATAGTATTCTCATTGGGAAGGGGACTGTCTCTTCCTGTGTTTTTTACAGTGCCTGACAACAGGGGGCCCAGATCTCAGTTGGACTCTGCTGTAATACAAATAATAATGTTAATAATGAAAGGACTGACCACTGTCTAAGAGATCAGGAAACCAACACCATGAGCCAAGGACGGGGAAGATCTATCCATATGAAGGACCTAGGTCTTGGATCTGTAAGGCCATGTCTGAAGAGGATAGATACCTTTGGATCCGAGATTCTAGTGGTGCTGAAAAAACTCTAGATAGATTTGACAGATCCTTCGAGGAGTCTTAGTTTTGAATAATTTCTCTTTGGACCTTGGAATCCAGATGCCTGAGTTGGATCCAGAGAATCCTGTCTTGATGAGTGTTGAATCCAAGGACTAGCCACTTCCAAGGACCTGCTCAGTAAACGTTCCCCAACCCTCAAGACTTCCAGTTGGTGGATAAAGCTACCAAGCAAAACCAAAGAGAGCTCTTGATACAAACCTCACTCCCTTGTAGTACAGATAGACTGGGATCCCATGCTGATGAGCAAATGAGTGCACCTGGCAACCAAAAGACTGTATGCACGATCCAGGGGTTATGGGTTGCTCTGGGACAAGGCCAGATCCAGAGTGTCTTCTGTACAATGAGAAAATCAACTCTATGTGCTAGATTTAGCGCATACTTTAGAGACCTCTGCCTTCAGTGTATTGATACTTTTAAGCAACTTCCTTTTTTATTAGAGAGAAGTGCATAGTGGTCCTGAGGATTCACCGTGCTCTCCAAGTGCTACTGAAACTGAAGCTTTCCCTTCTTATTCAGGAGATGATTCTGAAGGTTTTGAATCAGATAACTCCGAGACCTTTTATACAGAAGGCGAAGCAGACATTTTTTTGTACAAATACCTTGAGGTGCCTTTCCCATTCACCTCTAGCACTGAGAACAAAGGCTGCACAGGCCAAGTCTGCTTGAGTTGCATTACCAGGTATTGTGCTGGTCTGTGAGGGAAATTTTGTTTTTACATAAAGCATATTGCTTGAAGACAGTTCTCTGAATCCAACACCACTGGATCCTACCCTTAGTAAACACTCCAATTTAAAATTATGTAAACAAATACTATCTAAAAAAATTAACAACTATGGGAATTTAAGGTAACTTCCCTAAATGCACAACCGAAGATAAATAGATGGGTCTGAGATCACTTCCACTGGTGGAATGAGAGGACTTGCAGATGGTTAGAATATGGAACCTTTTATAACTGTTGCTAGATCATTGAACTCATAGATCAGTGTGAACATGTCCCCTAATGGTTATATTGCTGTAGAATGATTCCAGGACTGCAAAGCCCATCATGTGACTCCTATAGTGGGGAACTATACAGGATTGTCCATGAAGGAGAAATACAAAGCCCTACTCCTGCAATCAGATCCATGTGGGTGGAACACGGTGCCCACACAGAGTCCCATTAAAGTCAAAATTGAGGCTCAAATCTGAAATGAGTTCAGCATCCCAAATCACATTCTGATATTGCACCTGCATGATTCATAGGAACCAAGTCAAAATATAATTGGCCTCTGTAAGCGGTTGCACTCTCTGCCGTAGCACTCCCTATCATCAGAGTATCACATTGCAGGAGTTCTTGCCCTATCAGCCATCTGCCTTTGTGCACAGTTCAGACCTCCGACCTGAGATGTGTCCTGTTCAGATCCCTTTGGAGGTAAAAATGTTTAGTTGAGACACTTTAGACATTAGTTTAATCAGCCGTGTGTCTGGCCTCTGTCTTCATTTCCCTTTTTGGGCTGCTCGGAAGTCTTCTCCCCCAGCTCCAGTATTGAGCACTAGCTGCGTCATCCTTAGGTGTTCATTCTCCTGCAGACTCTGGCACCAGCCCCTTCCCAAAATCATCCTGTTCTCTGTGGTTCCTCCCCACAGACTGAATGCTTTCAGCCTTTTAGGAGACTCAGGTGTCTATTAAGTTATCACCTGATGCCTCTTAGTCCACTCCCTCTAGCTAAGAAACAACTAATTAATTACAGCACAGGTGTAGTAGATGAGACTAACGGGCTTTTACCCCTTTTTAGCCGATAATAAGGTGTCACTGCATCACAGCCTCTTAAAATTCTCCCCTCTCAAAATAAAAAAAATAAAGAGAACTTAAGGTGTTGTGCATGGAAAAACAATAAAAATGTTTAGATTTTCAAAATTAAGCACATACTAGAAAAATTACTCATCGGAGAACTGCATATAGGAAGTGTAAATAAGATGTATGTTAAAACTGAGCTGCATAGAGGGTATCTTTAAATTAAATTAATAGAATTCTAGCAAGTCTATAAAACTAGTATGTTGGTTTCATTGTGTATTACCTGTATACAGATCAGTAATGCCCTGTGACATTAAATCCAAAATATTATTACAAATCCTGGGGGAAATTACACTGCAAACATATGACCCTCAGCTCCTCCATATAGGCGTCATTCAAAGCAGATTGTGTACACAATTGTATATAATTATACATTGTATATATTATATATAATGAATACCAGGCTATTGATGTGACATTATACTACCTACCAGCTCAGTTATATTGCTGTAAAGAACTATCCTTCTGCTGAGGTTCTTTGATGAAACCCACCCATGGAGTGAAACTCTTGAGACTATAGGAAAGAATAAATGGGAATTGATCCTGTCTGGGCAGCAGCCAGTGCTTCAGAGAGTATGCTGTAATATAACATCCTTGTATGAAATCTGGCCCATTTCTACCATTAAAAGCAAGTGACTCTTAACAGCTGGAGATACTGTTTCAGTGTAACCATGGAGGCCAGAAGCATTGAGTATTTGTGCTTGTTGGACTCTCCCCCTTCTGGTGAGGAATAAGATGACTCTACCTGTTGCAGTGCTGAACAACATTGCTATCTATGATGCTTTGCGGAACGCCTCACTGAAGTCAGTGGTAGATATCCTCTCCTTCAATCGTCAAGCAATTTATGTTTGAAATCCCAAGAGAGAGATTTTTGCTATTTTGTGACAAAAACTATGGTAAAATGTAGTTACAGTGGAGAGTATTTAGGGTATAAATAAGCTTCTGGTTTTGGGTGTACTTCATTTTGGAGGACTTGTGGTTTATTTTAGCAATTTTGAGTTTTATGTAGTTGTCCAAAAATTTGAGTTTTTTAGAGCTTTCTCTTCATATATACTGTAATGAATAATCTCTTTGTAAAGTTTCCTAGAGTGCTTTAACATACTACTGTTTCAAACAATACTAATGCACAAGGGAACCTTTTAGTGTGCACCAGCAGGGTCTACATGGACCAATTAATGCACCACATTAGTGTACTTTATAAATTAAACCCCCATGGTCTGCATTATTCTCCATGTAGACAAGCCCATAGATACAAGTAACCATTTCTGGCGTTTATTGTATAAACAGATTTTTTTTTTTTTAAAAAAAAACACCAATAAAACACACCTGGTTATCAGTTAAAACAAAAAATCAGAAACCCTAGGTATAAAATATTAAACAGGGATGTTGTAATTATCCAAAAAATAACCACTATAAACCCAGGAAACTCAATACCAGGAATAGTGCCTCTAGGCTCTGCTTGCTGGCAGATTGAAATTTCTGTGCTCTACCTCTCTGCCTTTCCACCCTACACGTGTGAGGTGGACCCTGAGGACTCATGAAAGCCCAGAAGATGCCCCCACCTCTCTGAACATAAATTCCTTCCCTTACCTTCCATCACAATGGGCCTATTGAAACCACTGGGCCTCTTATGGGGACCAATGCTATAGGGTACCTGTCTGGAAAAGGCCACATTTGGAATACCTACCTGTGCCACATCAGCCACCAGTACCATTGGTCTCCCCAGTACAGGAGGAGCGGTGGCTACTGATGGAGAAGGACACCTCATTCATACAAGTCCTCTTCCTCCCTTGATGAGGCAGTGATGCCACCATCACCTTCCTGTGAAGATGATTTTAGGACCTTTCAGGACCCAATGAAGTGACATGTGGAGTCCCTTCAAATCTCTGTGGAGGAGGTACAAGAGTCTCAGCACTCTCTTGTGGACATTTTTTAATACGACCACCACCCATAGAGTAAAAAAGCCCTCCCCTTAATTAGGCTCTTTCGCCTGCCCATAATCTATGGCAGATCCCTGCCACACTCAGGCCTA
>NW_020664447.1:56073544-56104834 GCF_002925995.2 Terrapene triunguis
AGAAATGGTCAAATTTGTTCAAAATCCACTTCCTCCAACAAGGAGGATAAATGCCTAGATCTCCTCAGCAGGAAGAGTTATTCGTCCGCTGCTCTGCAGTTTTAGGTAGCGAACTATCAAGTTCTGATGGCAAAATAGGACTTCAAAGACTATTCTAGGTTTACTCATTTTATTGACCACCTGCCATTTGGGAGCAGTACTAAATTCTCATTTCCAAAGGCCAGCTCATCACCAAAGCTTCCTTGCAAGTTGCCCTTAATGCTGCTGACACAGCTTCATAATCTGTAGCCACCACTGTTATGTGATGAGCATCCTGGCTCCAGTCTTCTGGCCTCCCTAGGGAGATACAAAACATGGTGGAAGACCTCCCTTTTGAAAGGCCTAAGATTTTCAGCAACGATATGATACCTCACTCCACTCCCTCAAGGGGAACACTGAGGTCACTTGGGATTTATGTGCCTGGAGCAACACAGTGCTCCTGACCATTCGACTACCACCCGTATCCTACCTATTCCAGACATATGGAACCACCTAGAAGAAGGTTCAAACCTCAAAAGAAGAGACCATCCTCTATAGCGACTTTCCTACCTATACCTTCTTCTAAATAGCTATTTTGACATACTGGTCAAGTTAACAAACATCCCTCTCCTCCAGATCTGCTGTGCCAATCTGCCATCCACCCTGGCCTTCTGGGGACCATCCCACATTCTAGCTGCTTGGGAATTTATCAACACAGAGAAATGGATGCTAGAGGTGGTTTCTATGTGAAATAATATCCATTTCCATTCTATTCCCCCCTCCACCTCTTCCTCTTCAGGGACCCCTCTCCTGAGGGTTTCTTAAAGCAGGAGGTCCAGTTCTCCGTGTCTGGGGCCAATATATCTAATTCCCTGAGAATTAGTTGGAAGAGGGTTTTATTCCAAATATTTCCTGGTCCCCAAAAGAAATGGCATCTGGAGGCCAATCTTAGACCTCAGGAACCTGAACATCTAATTTTGCAGCACTTCAGGATGGTGACTCTATGATCCTTACCCTTCAGGATGCACATTTTCATATTGCTATGCACCCTTCCCACAAACACTTTGTGCTTTGTCATAGGCACAGAATATTGTCAATATCGTGTCCTTCTCGTCGGACTTTCCAGAGCCCCACAGGTCTTTACGAAGATCTTCTCAGTAGTCGCGGCTCACCTGTGTCAATGGAGTATAGCAGTCTTTCCCTGTCTGGACGATTGGCTCCTCAAGGGGTATTCTGCTCTGGAGGTCCAGTCAGCAACCAACAAGGCCTTAGCCCTGTTTCAGTCCTGGGCCTACATATCAACCTGGGAAAGCCCACATTAACATCCATTCAGCAGACAGAGAGTACAGGGCAGTTCCAACGAAATCTAACTGCCTGAGGACGGATTCTCTACCATGTTCAGGCCAATCACTACTCTACACCAGAGTCCTCAGACAACAGTAAGGGCCTGTCTTCAACTTGTAGGTCTCATCTGGGCTTCACCATTTATTACACCACGTGTGAGACTACATCTCTGATACCTTTAGGCCTGGCTCAAAACCATGTACATGTTAAACAGACACAGCCTTGCCAAATGAATCACCATACCTCTGTGGGTACTGGACTGCCTCAGGATGGAAAGACCACCTGAAGGTCTATGTGGGAACCCCCTCCCAAGCACACCACCTTTCCAGCATCTGAAGTATGTAGTACAAATTACCCTTTTATTAGCATGCAGCTTTGCAAAAAATACTAGTAAATAATAGTCTGATATGAAACTTAGATACTTTTTGGTTTAAAAAAAAAACCAACAACCAACCAAAAACCTGGGATCAGGTCTAAAAACCATCTCGTCCTTATGAAAAATAGTAAATGACAGATCAGCCATCAAAGCATGCAATTTGCTGACCCTTTCCTGGCTGATGTTACAGCAATAATAAACACAGTTTTAATAGGTAAGTAAAATAAAGGACACTGCCAAGGGTTCAAAAGGCTCTTTTAAGCCTAGTTAAGACCAAATTAAGGTCCCAAGTTGGAACCGGATCCCTCAAAGGGATATATATGTTAGACAATCCCTTGATAAACCCTGTATTGTGCACAATACAATCTACCATCAATCAAAATAGGATACGCTGAAAGACCCACCAGGGAATAGAAGCTGTAATTGGTGAATCAGATTTTCCTAGCATCCAAAAAACAAACCTAGTCCAGCTCAAATAATACTTGTTTGTACACTGTTTTCTAGAATTGAGCAATACATTTGGAACCAATGAGGAACAGGATTGTCCAAGATTAGGCAAATTCCAATAGTCCAGGCCATCAGATGGAGAGATTGAGGGTCCAGATGAGGGATCCTGCCCTGCTGCAGCTGCTGCAACAACATGTCTTGAGACACACTTGTAGTCTCCATCCTATAGGCCATATACCAGTGCTATCTTGGTCAAGCTGACACTATCAGGGTTATTCTTCCCCTGTCTGGAGGTATCTTCACCACTTTCCGAATAAACTGAAAGGGGGGAGGGGAAGCATACAGAAGGCCCTGTTTCAAATACAATAGGAAAGCATCTGAGATGGACTGATTTTTGATCAAGAGCAGGAAGGACAGAGACAATGCTTTTTGTTGAACCTTGTTGCAAACTGGTCTACAACAGGCTAATCTCATCTGGAGAAAACTTGTACCACTTGATCCTTCAGGGAACATTCATTAATCTGACAACTGTCCTTACTGAGATGATCTGCTAACACATTGCTAAATGCAGGACTACTGGATAGACATTATAAAGAATGTACCAATCCCATAAGTTGACTGCCTCTGCATATAATAGGGAAGAATGCGTGCCTCCTTGCTTGTTGACATAATACATAGCGGTTGTATTGTCCTTTACTACCTGAACACCCTTCCCCTTTATATGAGGAAGAAAAGATCAGAGAGCCAAACAAATGGCTCTTAATTCCAAAACATTTATAAGCAGTTCTTTTGTTGAGACACCCAGTGGTCTCTGAATAAAATGACCCAGATGAGGTCCCCATCCCTTGTTGGATGCATCAGAGGTTATCATGACAGATGGTGAAAGGAGACTGAACAAGACACCTCTAAGAACATTTGATATACCTGTCAACAAATTTAGAATGTTTTGAGGCATGGTGAAAAACATCTGACGACTATCCAGAGTAGGTTTGTAAACTTGAGACATCCAAAGCTGCATTGAGGTCATTGTGAGGCATGCAAATTGAGTAGATAAGCGGTTGCTGTCATGAGACACCCGCTCCCCCCCCCCCCCTCAGATTCAAAAAGAAAATCACTTTCTGGGATCAACTCTGTCTTCCAAAATCTTCCAGAAGGAAAGTTCTTCCTGCTCCTGAGTCCAGTATAACGCTGATTAAATGAATTCTCTGGAGTTTGGGCAGAGATATGACTGTTCAGAAACAGTCCCAAGTCCATAAGAAGGGAGGTTATAAACTTGATGTGAAGTAGGAGATCCTCACGTGAAGATTTTAGCAGCCATCACCCAAATATGATTAACAAAGATACCGTTCTCTATGCACTGCCACTATAGAAAAGGAACTTTGTAAGGCCTCTTGGCATTTTAGAAAGCCCAAATGTTGTAGGACTTTGTCCTGAAAATGTCTTTGTCCAACTACAAAACAAAGGTGCTTCTGGTGATTTGGGTGGATAGAAATATGCATCCTTGAAATCAAGAGCTGTGAAATAATCCTTAACTGAAAGCAAAAGAATTATGGAAACTAGGGTTAGCAATCAGAACTGGAACTTCTGAATGAACCTGTTCAATTTTCTTAAATCGAAAATTGGATAGAAACTCTTATTTTTTCTTCTGTACCAGGAAGTATCTTCAATAAAACCCTTAATCCCACAGATCAGTATCTTCCTGACAGTGCCTATGAGAAGCAGTTTCTGAATTTCTGATAGAAGACCTTTGTGAGAAAGTTCCCTGAAAAGGGAAAGGTAGAGAGAATTGAAAGGGGGTACATTTTCTAATTGTATTACACAGCCTTTTTCTAGAATATCTAGTACCCATTTGACAACTGGAGACTTATTACATTGGACAATGAAATGAGCTAGCCTATCTCTAAACAAAGGAAGGGACATATCCTCACCAGTTGGTCCATAACTTTCAGTCCTTCAATCAAATCTGAAGCCTTGTAGTCAGCAAAGATGAAGAGGAATATTGCTTTGATTTAAGTCTTGATTGGAATAATTTCTTTTTATGTTGAGACTTAGATGAAGATGTAGTCTGTTGATGCTGATATCTTTGAAATGAAAAATAAGATGAGGACTGAGGTCATGTCTACACTACAAAATTAAGTCAACTTACATTAAGTTGACCTACAGCCACCGCAGTAATTAAATTGATTGTGCATGTCCACATTATGCTCCCTGTGTCAGTGGAGCGCATCCTTACTAGCAGCACTTGCATCAATACAGGGAGCAGTGCACCATGGGTAGCTATCCCACCATGCAACTCACCCCCATACTGTTTTTAAACTTTAGCTCCAAAAGGGTTTTTTTTTTTTTTTGGTAACTATTACATTCTGACAGTATATTAATGGATTTCTTAATATACACTTCTGAGCTATTTTGGCCTGGGACTCCTTAGTTTACAGAGTGTAGTTACTTTCCTTAGTAACTGTGATTCTTTGAGATGGCTGCCTGCATGGAGCCATGCCATAGGCAGTGTGTTTGCCCTTGGTGTGTGAACACAGAACTTCCATGGAAAGCAGGGTCTGTGGGGGCCAAGCACCACAAAAGCAGAAAAATTAACTTGAGATGGAAAATTGCTGTCTGAGCCTGCAGCTATGTGAAGGATTCTTCCATCGCTAGCTACATTAAGGACCACCACCACAACAGGGAGGGAAGGTGTGCAGCTTCCAAAGAACCATCCCCTCTGCTTTATCTGGAGCCACCGATGCATGTTTGCAGTGTGCATAGATGGTATGGGAAAAATTGCATGATTCCAGATCTACCCACTGCTCTTCTCTGCCTCATGCCGTTCCTGGCTCATGTGGTGTTCTCACACAAGCAGCTTCCCACCTGAAATCACTGGGACCATGGACTGCATAAGGATGGCAGACTACAGTAACTTCAGAAGCTCAGAATACTTTGAAAAATGTATCATTTTATTTGTACACTTAGAAAGTTGTACATAGAAACTTATAATACAGTCCTGCAAGTTACTTGTTGCTTAAAGAACTGCCAGCAAGAGGAGAGGGTATTATTTTATCAATTGATCATCAGGAAGTTAGAGGAATAAACAAAAAACACAGGAGAAAAATTAAAAAAGTTAATGAACTCTTATCCCCCCCCCACATACAAATTTTATAAATACAAAACAAATTCACAAATTACTTTGAATGCTAAATAAATATCTACGTAATAAACTCAGACTGAATACCTCCAGCCAGCACTGGTACAGTACTTTAAAGGATATGCAATTGTACTCATTCATGTGTAGTGTTGAAAAGGTGTACTCAGAGTTTCAGATATTTACACAGTTTCTTCAACTGTGCTACAGTAGAAGATTTTGTCTGAGTTGATAAAGTCCTCACAATACCACAGCTCCTAGAAAATCTAGAGGATAAAACAAGGTCATATGGCGCAGAAAAAATATTTCTGGAAGATATTTGGACACATGAATGTCTTAAAAATGTACAAAACCTCTGTAAACCAGTACTGTATCCAATACATCTATCAAAGTTATTAGACACTGAATAAAATTGTAGCAAAGGTAATCTTTCCTACATTCTCCTGAGTGCTTAATATTAAATTGAGAATATAGTGCAGGCCACACTTCAAGGTGGTTAAACTGGTGTTATTGCTTTATAAAGATATGATGACTGCATGATTTAATGTTTCATTTTCATGAATATAAAGGCTCCCTCAAAAAAATCCTTTGGAAGGAAGAGGTTAAATTCGTGACTTCTTTGCAGCTGGAGCAGCATGGTCCACATTACCAGATGCAATAGGGAGTCCAAGCTTTTGAGCCTGAACGTGGAAAAAAGCCTGAAGTCTTATTCCAGCTTTTGCTTCACTTGTATTACGAGGGTTGTACTCAAAGCAGTTCGAAAACATCAGTTCAATGTCTTCAATGAATTCAGCTGGTAAATAAAAATTAAAGAAATGAGTTTAGTGCATTTGCCAGGTCACCATAGATAATAGTATGAGTAAAGCATACTGTATGGCACTACAGAATTCAGTACGATGCTGCCCTTCACAAAGACAGTTGCTAACAAAGAGATCTTCACCAATAAATGGGGTGAATTTAGTGCATATGTATAGTGTCAGATTAACAACCCTACAGTCAGAGTCCTCTGTCTTCAAGCAATGGAAATGGAAGTTTTCTGGTATGTATCCCATCAATGTGCCACAACCCTATTTAACAGGTACCATCTCTAAGGCTTGAAAATGTAATTGAAACTCCATGACCATTCACTTTAGTTATATTTCACCTGCATTAATCTCTGTGAGCTGAGGGGTGAAAACATTATCAACTACTAACACAATCACTACACTGAAAAAAGCAGTTCATACATTTCTAAGAATGCTTTTTTGAAGAAATACCAGTTTTCAGATCCTCCCATACCAGCTCTGCTTCTTTAAGGGGCTAAGACCTCTAATTGTAAAGAACAGATCACAGGATTAATTACTTCAGTAATTAGTACTTACATGCTAATTTGTATTCACATTTATTCACTTTTTCACGGATTATATTTAAGGCAATAGGTTTTTTGATAATATCATAGTAGTCTGGTACCTAAAAAAAAAAAAAAAAAAAATCTTTCACTATTTTATTTACTATTCGTTTTATTATGTAAAAATATACATAAACTTGAATTCAATTCATAATAATTAGGTGTTAAGATATACACAGAAAGCCACACATTTACTTGGACTTTCTACTGTTACAGCGGAAAGACTCTTAACGGGCCTTTTATTGACAACCAGAATTTATTGAAATTCAGTTATTAATTTTTTGACTTAATTTTAAAGTTGTTCAAGCAAGAGACCACAAAATATAAAACAAATCAATAATGCATTCAGAGAAGTTAAAGAAATTGGGCAAAGAACCCCAAGCATAAATATCTGATGGAGGAATTAAGAAAAAAAAAAGTGGTTTCATTTATAAGCTTTACACTTGTGTTAGAGCTGTTCAAACTTGCTAAAATGCAAAAATAATTTATATTACATAATATTATGTATTGTACAATGCTATACTATACTGGAATAGGCTTCCAAGGGAGACTGTAGAATCCCCATCATTGGAGATTTTAAAAAACAGCCTGAACAAATACTAGTCAGGGATGGTTTACTTAATCCTGCCTCAGTGCTGGGGACCGCCTGAGGTCCCTTCCAGCCCTACATTTCTATAGTTCTAAGGTATCTCCAAACTCTTTTCATTTTGTAGTAGTAGTTATTTTTAGAATATTACAAGCCCTTTGATGGTGAGGGATGGTTGTTTTCACTCTACTCCTCCTCACATACTTGCACTATTTTGTTCCTTGAAATGCCAGTTAGGCCTGTTTGAAGGGTAGGAGACACTGCAGATTTCTATGTGGCATATAGGATAGATTGTATGCAGATGCCAGACAATGAGAGAGCAGCTGCTCAGTCAATCACTCAGAGTTAGTCAAAATAAGAGATGCATACATGATTAAAGCAAAGGGGAGGAGGATTACTGAACCCAGACACTGATCATTTGGCTCACAAACCTTGAATTCTGTGCAAGCACACATTCCAAGGTACCCACCCCCCAAATCAGACTAGAAGACATTTTTAAAAGGTGTCTTGTTTATGGGACAATTTGGATCCCAAATTTGGTTGTCTGATAAGAAAACTCAGAAACATGCATATACATTTTTAGCCAGATATAATTTGGCTATGGGCTCTCTTCTGAGCATACATCTTGGGGTGCAACTTGCTAGGGAATTTGCAGGAGGAATTAGCAGTGAAGAAGGCCAGGTGGGTAAAATCATCCATTCCTTGGCATTTATAAAGAGTGATCACTAAGTGCATCCAGGATTTGTAAATACAGGTCAGCACACTGACAAGCAGCAAGTAATTAAATTAATCTGTTCTGGCACTACATGGACAATTAAAAGTGTAATTGGCTGTGGATTTTTCTTTTTCAAATCATAGAAGGGACTTTTTCTCTAGTGCTTTGCTTAGTCTAGTTTGAATGCATCTGCAATGGAGCTTCTACCACTTTCTTCTGAAGGTCACGATTAATACAGCTCCCCATCCAGAAGCTCTTCTCAAATTCAGCCAGAGATTTTCTTATTTTAATCCCATTACTCCAAGATATTGCCCTCCCTACTTGTTCCTGATCTAAGTAACTCCTCTCTCTTTGACTTTTATACCCTTCATTCATGTATGTAAATGGTTATAATGTCCACGCCAACCCACTTCTCTATGAAGATAGAGATTCCCCCCCCCCTTTAATCTTAAAATCACTCCTTCCAGCTGCCTAATAATTCCTGCTCTTGTCAGTTTCAAGTCTCAAGTTTTTGTGTAAGAAGTTGGTCAGAAATGAACAGAAATTCCAGATCTGGTAATACCAGAGCAACCCCCAGGCACCAGGAGCAGCTTCAATGTGATTGAGGAGAACAGGCATTCTGTGATGCTAGTATAGCCTTACCATTCTTCTGTACCAGCCCATAGGACTTTCAGGGAAATGCATACCTGGACTTTGGAAACCAGTTTCATGAAAGGCCAACTGTCGTCATGTCGTACCAGTTCCACAACAAGTTGTTCAAAAGCTGACAGTTCATGGACTCCACCCTGGCGACCCGAACTCCTCCTGTTCAATGAGGTGTGAGGAGACGAATCTGAAAAATAGATCACAAAACTACTGACAAAAAGAAAGAAAATGGCACATCAATATTAAGTATTTAATAAAACATGAAAACACTGGATGTGTAACATACCAACAAGAGCTAATGGGATGTAGGGGGCGGGAAGGTACAAGATCAGGTAGGGCTCTCTTGCAGGCCGGTCTGGTCAGCAAAGGGTGGGAAATGTCTCCCGCTCCCACCCTCATACTGTTTTAAATGCAGATGTACTAGTAGCACTTCTGCTAAGCTTTATTTTGCCCAGCTACCCCATCCTGTGGACCTTATTCACAGCTAGTGGAGGTGGATTTGAAAAGCTAAGTTTGGCAAACGAGGCAGGAACTCTATGGATTTTACTACTTAATTTCTTCTTCCAAAGTATAAAGAAAGCAGATGGGGCTCTGCTTCACTTCTTTGGATGTGTGGCTCATCAGGGCAATAAAAGACCGAAGCATTTGGGTTCTCTCTCTCTCTCTCTCACACTACTCACTTTGGGAGTCAATTTACAGCTAAATATCATATAGAAGTTTGATAATGAAGGTTCTGTAAACAATGTTGAATCATAGAAATGTAAGGCTGGAGGGGACCTTGTGAGGTCATTTAGTCCATTCCCCATGCTGAGGTAGGACCAATTACATCTGCACCGTTCCTGACAGGTGTTTGTCTCACCTGTTCTTAAAAACCTCCAATGATGGGGAGTCTACAACCTCCCTGGGAACCCAATTCCAGTACTTAACTATCCTTATAGTTAGAAAGGATTTCTTAATATCTAACCTAAATCTCCCTTGCTGCAGATTAAGCCCTCTACTTGTCCTACCTTCAGTGAACATTGAGAACAACGGTGCACCCTCCTCTTTGTAATAGCTCTTAACATATTTAAAGACTTATGTTCCCCTTCAGTCTTCTTTTCTCAAGACTAAACATACCCAACTTTTAAAAATCTTCTCATAGGCCAGGTTTTCTAAATTCTTTATCATTTTATGTTGCTCTCCTCTGGACTCACCCAATTTGTCCACATCTTTCCTAAAGCATGGTACCAAACTTGTACAGCTGAGGCCTCACCAGTGGAACAACAACAACATCCCGTATCTTATGTATGACACTCCTATTAATACACCCCAGAGTGATTATAGGCTTTTTTTTTTTTTTTTTTCCACAAAAGCATCACCATTCAATTTGTGATCAACTATTACTCCCCAGGTCCTATTCAGCAGTACTACTGCCCAGCCCAGTTGTTCTCCATTTTGTAGTTGTACATTGATTTTTCTTTCCTAAGTGAAGTACTTGTATTTATTGAATTTCATCTTGTTGATTTCACACCTGTTCTCCAATTTGTCAAGGTCGCTTTGAATTCTAACTCTGTCCTCCAAAGCACTTGAAATCCCGCCCACTTTGGTGTCATCTGTAAATTTTATAAGCATGCTCTCCATTCCATTATCCAAGTCATCAGTGAAAATATTGACTAGTACGGGACCCAGAACTGACCCCTGTGGGACTCCACTAGATCCATCTTCCCAGTTTGACAGTGAACCATTGATAGCTACTCTTTGTACAATCTTTCAATCAGTTGTGCACCTCCCTTAAAGTAATTTCATCTAGACCACATTTCTCTAGTTAGTTTATGAGAAGGACATGTGGGGACTGTGTCAAAATCTTTACTAAAATCAATACAAGTCTACCTACTGCTTGACCCTGAGTCCCCTATCGAGGAGGCCAGTAACCCCGTCAAAGAAGGGAATTGGGTTTGACATGATTTGTTCTTCACAAATCCATGTTGGCTATTTCTGATCACCTATTATCCTCTAGATGCTTGCAATTTGATTGTTTAATAATTTGTTCCAGTATCTTTCCAGGTATCAAAATTAGACTGACTAGTCTATAATTCCCCTCTGTGTTCCACCCTTTTAAAAAGAAATACCGTCTTTTGCCCTTTTCTAGTCGTCTGGGACCTCAGCTCTCCTCCATGACTTCTCGAAGAAACTGCAAATGGTTCCAACTAATTCATTAAGTAACCTAGGATAAATTTCATCAGGCCCTGATGACTTAAATAATTATTATGTAGCCTGCTCCTTCCCCGTACTGGCTTGTGTTCCTTTTCCCTTGTTATTAATATTAATTGTGTTAAGCATCAGGTCACAACTTAAAAAAAAAAAAAAAAAAAGAAGACTGACACAAAATAGGCATTTAAACACTTCAGTGTTCTTGGTGTTGTCCATTATTAGCTCTGTTTGACCACTATGCAGAGGACCTACACTCTCTTTTGTCTCTCTCTTGCTCATGACTTATTTATAGAACCAATTCTTATTGCCTTTTATGTTCCTTGCTAGATGTAACTCATTTTGTGCCTTATACTTTAT
Source organism: Terrapene triunguis (assembly GCF_002925995.2). Taxonomy (NCBI): domain Eukaryota; kingdom Metazoa; phylum Chordata; order Testudines; family Emydidae; genus Terrapene; species Terrapene triunguis. Next base: position 56,084,743 of record NW_020664447.1, read on the forward strand.
GATTTTGTCCCTACATACTTGTGCTATTTTGTATTCCTTAGCAGTTTGTTCATGTTTCCAATGTAGGATGCATTTTTAAGTTTCAGGTCCTTGAAGAGCTCTTCATGGAGCCATATGGGCCTCTTACTATTCTTCCTATCTTTCTTTTGCATGGGGATAGTTTGACGTTGTGCCTTTAATACTGTTTAAAAAACTGCCAGCTCTCATTAACTCCTTTTCCCCAGTAGAGATCCAAAGAAGAGGGGAAGGAGGGAGGGTGGGTAGTGGAATACCAATAGGGACCACAGAACCTCCAGTTACTATAAGTAACAGTTTCTTCGAGACCTGGTCCCTATGTGTATTCCACTATGGGTGACTGACAAGCAGTACTCAAGTAGGAGGAGGGTGTGAGGAGATAAATGGCAGAGCTTTTTGGAGAACCACTGTCCCAAAGAATGAATCAGCAGAGGAGTTCTGCACTCAAACATAATGATGCGCAACATATGTATGGAACTCCACGTAGCTGTTCTGCAAGTGTCAAGAAATGGGTACTTTATGAAGCGATGCCACTGAATCTGCTTGTGCTCTTGCAGAATGAGCCCTCAACCCATGAGGAGGAGGAAGATGCAGCAGCTGGTAGCAGAGCAGGATACAACCCAAGATCCACTTAGAGCAGAGGTCTCAAACTCAGTTTACCTTAGGGCCAGTGCCAGTCCTCAAATCCTCCCAGCAGGCCAATGTCACTCATGCCACACAGAAACCACCCCCCCAAAACTCCACCCCCCCACTTGCCTAAGGCTCTGGGATGGAGTTTGGGTGGGGGAGGAAGTCTGGGGTAGGGAATTGGGGTGCAGGCTCTGGGAGGGAGTTTGGGTGGGGAAGGGGGGGTCTGGGGTACGTGGGGAGGGGGTGCAGGCTCTGGGAGGGGGTTGGGGGTGCAGCACTTACCTGGGGCTCCAAGGCAGGCCGGGGGGCCTCTGCACGCTTCTGTCCCCAGGCACTGCGGCCGCAGGGGCACTCAGGGCAGGGGCAGTGCGTGGAGGCACAGCCCCGTCCCGCCCCTGCGCCACAGGGAGGGGCCGGCAGCCGCTGCTCAGCTCTGCTGCACTACTGGGGCCCCTGAGGGGGGAGAGCCCGGGGGAGGCAGGTGGGGCCACTGGAGAAACCCGGCCCCAAAACTGCTGGAGCCCCCCGGGCCATATTGGGGAGGCTCACCGGCCGCAGATGGCCCGCAGGCCGGGAGTTTGAGACCCCTGACTTAGAGGATATAACTTAACCCATTGATTTTCAACCTATTTACCATTGTGGGCCACATCCAATACTACCTACATGGCCACTTAACCTCTGACTCATTCTGCTGTAGCGAGAAACACAAAAACAAACAAACAAACAAACAATCTAGGTGATTTTCTAATTGGTTTTGTCCTTCGCGGGTAGAAGTCGGGGAATGAAGTCTCCTCTCCAGACACACGCTGTTTCAGGGAGAGGGGGGACACAGGTAAGTCTATTGATCGTTTCATGTGAAACGTCAAAGCTACTTTGGGGGTGAATTTTAGAGTAATAAAGACACTTTGTCCTTATGGAATATAGCGTATGGCAGATTTGCCATTAGAGTTCCTAGCTCACCCATGCTTCTGGCTGAGGTGATAGCCATACGGAATGCAACTTCCATTGATATGAGAGACACGGAAGCTAATGGTTCTAAGGGAGGCTTAATGAGTACTGAAAGTACAAAGATTTTAGTCTCAACGAGGAGTAGGATTCCTTAGTGGTGGGAAACTTCTAATTAGGCCCTTTAAAAATTTGGTAGTCAATCGGAGAGTGAACACTGAATAACCACCAGAGGATAGATAGCATGCACTGATTGCTGCCAGGTAGACTTGTATAGAACTGAGGGAAAGCTCAGCTGTGTTGAGAGAAAGAAGATAGTCCAAAATGAGGGGACTATCTGCTGACTCAAGAGATACAAGTTTCTTCTGTGCCCAGATGGAAAAAATGCTTCCACTTGGCTGAACAGCATTTTCTAGTGGAGTCCTTTCTACTGTTATTAAGGATCATTTATACATCTCCAGAGCACTAATATGCCAAAAACCAAGCCATACGATAAAACATGTAAGGGTTGAGATGCTTGATCCTGTCCTTCTCCTGGGCCAAGAGATCACAAAAGGACTAGATGGTGATCGGAGAACAAGATAACAGTCCGAGATTTGGGAACCAAAACTGTCTGGGTCAGTTGGGGGGCAATGAGGATGACTTGTGCTCTGTCCTGATTAATTTTCTGTAAGAACTGAGGTAGGAGCAGCAAAGGAGGAAAGGCATAGCTCAGATGAACTGACCAGGCGAGAAAAAGAGCATCACCCTGAGAGCATAGTCCTAGAGCACCAAGTATATGTTGCATTTCTTGTTTGTTTGGGAGGCGAATACATCCCAGTCGTGGTCTCCTACTGAGTGAAGATGCTATTTATGGCTGAATCATGCAATTCCCACTCACTATTGATGGCAAAATGCCTGCTGAGGGTGTCCGCCAACCCATTCTGAGTTCCTGGAAGATAAGCTGCCAACAGGGTGATTCAAGCCCTGATACACCAGTTCCACAGGGTGACTGCTTCTACACACAGGGGGATTGATCTTGCCCCTCCCACCCCCCGTTTGTTGATGTAAAAGACAGTTGCCATGTTGTCTGACATTATCAGAACATAGTGGGACTGGAGGAGTTGGAGAAAAATCTTGCAAGCTTCTCAGGCTGCCTGGCATTCCAGAAGGTTGATGTGCGTCCTGGTCTCTTGAGATGTCCAATTGCCCTGCACCATATGGTTGTCCATGTGGGCTCTCCAGCCAAAGAGAAGTGTCTATAAATGATCTTGTCTGGAAAGGATGGTAGGAAGGGGATGCCCACACATACGTGATAAGGAACCTTCCACCATATCAAGGAAGATGTTAATTTGGAAAGAATTGTTACCATGGTATTCATACTGTGTTTGGTTGGTGAATAATTGTCTGGGGCCACACCTGAAGGCTATGTAGGTAGAGTGTGACAAATGGTATTGTGACAGATTCAGACCAGGTGTCAGCTCATGCCAGAGCCCCAGGCCAATTCACTTGTGTATTAGTATAGATCAAAGTGATAAATGTATAAGAGTGTATTTGGTGTTTAAAGTTAATGAAAACAAGTGGGATGTTACTTGCATTGTTTTCACTTATTTGTGTCCCATTATAATGTAGTAGCAAACATTTATATTGTATATATCCCTGCAACTAAGTAACCTATCAAATGAGAAAGAAGCCTTGTAGAATGTAAATGAAAAGTGCTCATTTCAAAATAAGTGGTCTTTGTGTGTGATGATTGAAGGTCAAAGGCCTCAAATGGATTCCTCATTCTCCGTCGAAGGAAAAGCCTACATGAGTAGTAACACTACCAGCTTGTTTTCTGTGTAAAGAAGCTATAAGTAAGGATTCAATGAAAGATCCTGTATCTCTGGACTGTTTGGACTTTTACAGGGAAGTGCACCAGAAGAAAGCAGAGATCCTCAGAAACATTCTGGGTATCCTGAAAAGACTTTTGGGAAACTAGCAATTTATCACGTACTGCCACCATTTGGGATTACAAATTTACAAACTATGACTCCTTGTGTATATATTTTACCTGCTTTAACCTCCCAATAACTCTCACTTCCTTTTCTTAGCTAATAAACCTTGTTATTTTACTATAGAATTGGCTACCAGCGTTGTCTTTGGTGAAAGATCTAGCGTTCCAACTGATCTGGGGTAAGTAACTGGTCTCTTGGGACTGGAAGCAACATAGATCTGATGTGATTTTTGGTATAAGTAATCATTTTATCACAAAGTCCAGTTTGTCTGGTACACGAAGGGGTTTTTCATCCACGGACGCAAAGGGAGCAAAGTTCTGGCAGATGTGACAGCGCTCGTTTATATGGGTTTCCCTGAGGCACTGTAGACAACTCTTGTGCGGGTCACTAACAGGCATAGGCCTGTTATACGATGAGCAGGGCTTGAAACTCGAAGACCGGGGCATGCCCCTCAGGCAAAATCCCCACTGGGACACTATTTTACTAAACAATTAATGGGTACTTAACTACTAACAACAATTAAAACTATTTACAGGTAAAGCACAAGGCTAAACTAGATGAGAAACCGCTGACCGCTTATGAAGCAAGGGACAGAGGCACTCCAACTGACCACCATGGGCAGTAAGAAGGAACGGAGAGGGTACAGGGCTGGTGGTGCCTGATATACTGCACCATGAGTGCGGCACTCCAGAGGGCACCAGAGCTGGCTCTATGGGTACCGCCAAGGCAAAAGTTTCTTGACAGCTGCGCACTTGGGTGCGCGCAACACCTACAATGAAATCAACATGAGCAAGCACTCGAAGAACTGTCTGTGACTCCATGGTAAGGTTCACATTTGTCATTGGCTTGGTGAAATTAATTAATTATAGAACACATCATCAGTTTGGGGTGTCTGCCCTGTTTTCTGACAGTCTGCCCTGAGGCAGGCCCTCACTCATGAGCCACTGCAGTGTGACAGAGATAACAAGCATGTGAAGCCATGTACCCCAGGATGGAAAGACAAGTTCTGACTGGAGCTTGAGGAGTGCATATAACCTGATCTATTAGGTTGCTCATGGTGCAAAACCTGTCCCTTGGTAGATAAGCTCTTGCCACAACTGAAGTATTAGAATATAGTCCGCATCAGAGTAAGGAGAGACTTTTCTAAGTTCACATTGACTCCTAGGGAAGAGATTAGTTGAGGCACTGATGAGGTTGACTTATAGGCTTCCTGAGGCACCTTGGGAATGAGAAGCCAACTGTCGATAGAGGAAAAAGATGGAATGGCTTCACCAGAAATGCATTGCTACTGCCAGAAAGACCTTAGTAAAGGTCCCGGGGGCATCTCTGAGGCTAACTGGGAGCACTGTGTATTGCAAGTGGTCAGAGCCCACCATGAATCTGAGAAAATACCTGTGGGTGGGGGTGAATATCTACATAAAAGTAAGCATCCTTCACATCAAGAGCTGCAAACTACGTCATTTTTCAGGGATGGGATTATTGATGCCAGAGTGGCCATGTGAAATCTCAGCTTCTGAATAAAGCAGTTGAAATAACGGAGATTACAGACAGGTCTCCAACCTCCCATTTTTTAGGAATGGCAGAGTAAAAACCTGTCCATTGGTGTTGAAGCTCTATTGCTTCTTGTTGGAGGAGGGATTCCACTCTTCTTGCCTGAGAATCCCCTCATGAGAATGGTCCCTAAAGAGGAACAGGGATGGGGATTTTGGAGGAGGTAGGGACATAAACTCTATATAGCTGTAATGGAAGATATCTAATATCCACTTGACTGTTATGGCAGTTCAGTTGTGGAAACAGAGTGTGAAATAACCACTGAAAAGTATGTGAGGGTAGGGCAGTGGTAGTATCATAAATAGTTTACATCTCTCGAGCTCCCGTCAAAAATATCTTTTCAGTGGGGGATTGGAGTGAGATGGTGCTGTAGGCATGGGAGGTGCTGGGAAACAAGACTCCTCTACTCTTTGTGTCCTCCTTGTAAGAGACAAGACCATTGGTGATAAAACCATTGAAATGCCAGTTTAGGTTTGTAAGGCTGCCTGAGATACTTTAAAGGACTCTTGCCCCCAAAAGGAAGTATGTAAGGACTCATCTGTCTTTTCATTGGAAAAAAAATGGGCATTATCAAAAAGGTAAGTCCTTCACCGTGTTTTGGACCTCCATGAGAAACCCCTAAGAACCTAAATCATGACTCATGGTTTAGGTTAAGTTTTTGTCAGGATTATTTTTAGTAAAAGTCATTGACAGGTCGCAGTCAATAAACAGTAATTCACAGAAGCCCAAGCCCTGCCACCCAGGGCTCACCCTGCTGTGCAGGGCTGAAGTTGCAGAGGTCATAAAAAAAAAAAAAAATCATGGAATCCATGACAGACTCGTAGCCTTACTTATGGTGCATCACAATGGCCTGTCTGCTGCACCAACTACTGATCAGAAGTGCAGTTCTGGCCACCAATTTACCCTCTTCAATCAGAGCCTGGAAATGAGCTCTGTTCTGCTGTGAGTCTGTGAATTCTGAATGAGATAGTCATACTTAGCCAACGGCATTTGCTATTCTGAAATGAAGGCTAGTAGATGTTGGGAAGAATTTTTTCACAAGTCAGATGTTTGGGCTTCTTGTCAGGAGTAGATTTAATATGATGTTGTCTAGATCAGTGGGTTCTCAAACTTATTTGAATGTGCCCCCCTTCTTTGTGTCTCTAGTAGTTTATGCCCCTGCGCCACACAAATACGTATACAAAAAACCCCCACAACATGCAACTCTTCCTAAACATTAAAAACAGCAAGGCATTGCTTCAAACAGAGCCAACAATCCATTGTAATAAGAGCAAAAGCAAAACTGCGATTTTGATTGATGCTTACAATTAAACGGATTAATGTACAGATGGCAATGACTTAGTATAATGCTATGGAAGATTAACAGAAATCCATCAAAATGCACCATCTAGAGCACAGTTGGTCCCCAAACCGTGGGGCACACCCCCCTAGGGAGGTGTGAGGGCAAGTTCGGGCTTAAGGGGGGTGGCATGGCAGGGCCCGGGCCAGCCTCCTTGAGGGGTGGGAGTGGGGAGGGAGTACCACCCAGCCCCGCTCTGCTCCAGCCCTGTCCCCAGCTGCAGTCCCGCACCAGACTCCGCTCCCAGCCTCGGGCCCCAACTGTGGCCCAGTAGTGGCTCTGGACCGCGGCTCCATTCCTGGCCCTGGCAAGAGGGTAGGGCATAGACAGGGATAAGGGAGGGCATGACCCTGAGAAGTTTGGGGATCACTGATCTAGAATCAAATGCACAGCGCCATCTGAGGACCTGATATGTCTGGAGGAATCAGCTTTGCTAGTTATTCATTGCTGTGGGTAAAATGTGTACAGTAATCCCCCCCCAAAGCTTCTCACACACCCACAGAATACATTCTGCCCCCCAGTTTGAGAACTTCTGCTCTATACTAATATTCCAGTCATGAGGTTTATCCCACCAAGTCTCTGTGATGCATGTTACATCATGATTTTGCTTACATACAAAGACTTACAGTTCTTCCTGTTTATTCCCCGTACTTCTTGCATTTCTATACTTACATACAAGATGTTGAGATTCCCCCCATTGTTTTCCCTCTTGTTGAGCCTATGAACCTATTGTAATTTTCCATTCCCCACCCCCCGCCCCAATTTCCAGCCCTCTGCCAAGATCACCTTTTCATACTTACCTGTAGGGTTTTGTCACCCTGCCTCCTTTTAACCTAGTTTAAAGCCTTCCTTACTATGTTAGTGAGTAAGCAACTCAAGATGCTCTTCCCCTTCTTCATCAGGGTAAGAGATTGGGGAAGGAGGACTGCTGGGGACCCTAACAGCATCCCACCATGGTCAAAGAAGCCAAAATCCTCCTGTCAACAACATCTGTGCAGCCAGGCACTCATCTCCAGGATGCATCTATCCCTGCCCAAACTCCTATCCTCAACCAGCAGGATTGATGAGAATACCACGTTCACCCTCATTCCCAGAGCCCTGTTGTAATCACTGCTGATCTGCTCACAGTCATACCCTGGCAGTATGACCAGTAGCTTTCATTTTGGGAGACCCAGTTTCAATACAATAGCCCCCAAACAATTCACAGTTTGGTTCAGTCCCATCTGTATATCAAGGCCACATATCTGAACTGTGCTACAGCCTTGCTGAAATACAGTACAAAGTCAGTAGTGACCTAATGAAGATCATGTCCAGGCACATTAGGATAAAAGATGAGGAATCTAGCAAGCTCAGTATAAAAATATACCTTTAAAAAGTGTGTGTATAACCAAGAAAACAGTTTAAAAAAAACCCCCAAAACAGCAATTCATACATAGATGCTCTATATAAGCCTTTATCTACTATAGGGTTATAGCAGAGTCCTCTCTTACTGTCTGAGCTACCATTTTTCCATCCTATAAATACAACTAATTCAGAGAACAGTTACTCTGCTTTCTGATCAGGAAGGACTAGCAGAGTACACCTCAACCCCGATATAATGCGACCCGATATAACACGAATTCGGATATAACGCGGTAAAGCAGCGCTCCGGGGGGGGCGGGGCTGCGCACTCCGGCGGATCAGAGCAAGTTCGATATAACGCGATTTCACCTATAACGCGGTAAGATTTTTTGGCTCCCAAGGACAGCGTTATATCGGGGTAGAGGTGTATTGGCAATTCTTAGCTACAGGATAAGCAGAGACACGTAAAGGTGAAGGTTTAAAATGGTACAAAATGCAACACAAAACATTAGCATTTTTTACAGCCACTCTTGCTAATTTGCAATCTTCTATCACATACTAGGTCTTTCGTGGCATTGTGGCTTTCCAAATATTTGTCTCATTGAGTGTTTTGCATTGTCTCTCCAAACATGATCAGCGAACATTTTTCTAGGCTAAATCTTTTTTATTTGTTACCCATATTCCTAACTTCATTGTCCCTTTATTTCTGTGTCCTCCGTGGTTTACTTGATAGTTATTATTAGGATTTGCTTTATTAAAGATTTAGTATTTGCCTTTTAGCAGTTACATATGGAGTACCCTCATGGTCAGTCTATCATCACTTCCAGATTTACAGTTCACTAACTAGAAAGCACCCCACATTAAGTGAAAACACTAAATTAACCCTCGTGCCATGGATCTGATCACTCAGTTTGACAGGTTAATTCAAAGTACTTAAGGATTAGTGACAGGAATTTGCAGTGGCAACAGGTTAATTTTCAATGGAACTGTCTTGTAGATCGTAAGAATTTTTCCATATAACCACTTGTCAATAAATACCTCAAAAACCTAACCTTCCCCTCTCCACCATCTAAGTAGTAGCTTTAACTTTTTCCTAGCAAAGCTTCTCTAACCTGTGGATTGTCGTTTCCTGCCTCTTCTCTTAGATTCACTATCCTGAAGAGGAAACTTCTGTGTAGAAACTGGAGGAGATCTTCTAAGCCGTTCACGTGAGTCTGCGGTGGCAACAATTCTGAAGCCAAGAGAAGGACTGTTCTCTGATGTACTATCTGCAGTCTTCTTTCCTCTACGTCGTCTTCGAGGACTGAGTAATTCCACAAATACATCTGCTCGTAATGAGCCTTGACTCTGACGAGTGGTACGGCTGTTCAGTCTTAAAGAAGGTTTTGTTACTGATGGAGGGGCTGACTTTATCTTTCTTATCCCCCTTCCAGTAACTTTCGATGAAGATTCAGTTTGCTTAGGTGTATTCTGCTGACTCCGAGAAGCATATCTTCCACTGGCCTGACGCTGGCTGCTCCGACTTGAAAAGGGGTTGTTAAGTTTAGCTGCTCTCATTTTTAATGGAAGTTTGACTTGTGGTCTTCCTTGTTTTGATGGGCTGTAAAAATGTAAGTACATAGCAGTATTGTACAAATCACTACTTCTAACTGTTCTAAACTCCTACACCTCTCTTCTCCTCAAGGATTCTAATTCAGTACCTAATTTCTGTTTAACAAGATAGAAAATTGGCTTCCACTGAAGCTGGCATCCAACTAGCACTCTTAAATATTGCTCTGTGGAGTTCTCTAAAATCAAATGCTCTGTGCAGCATGTAGTAAAAAGATTCTGAAAAGCCTAGTCAGCCCAACAGCTTGGTATTAGAAATGTGCTGCCTGGAGAGACCCCTGGGTTCTATTTTTTAAACTGGCTCCTTGTTTCTTGAGGAAAGAGTTGTTGCTAGTAATACACAGGAATCCCATCCCCACATAAATAAGCTGCAGAGACGACAGGTTCTAACAAAGTCCTGTCCAGTCCTTGGGTCTGCCATAATGCCCTCACAAGACAAGATCAAGATTAGAGAAGGGAGATCCAAGGGACACTATTTGGCAGTTGATGGTCTCATGGAAACATATGTTCTCTCAAACGATTAAACCCCAACTTTTGGGGATAGGAAGTAACTCCTCTAATTCATACTCAATTGCAAATGACTATAGAGAAAGTGTTCCCTGGGTCATAAGCGCCCTTGAAGATACATTCTTGATTTGTAACACAAATTAATAAATTTACTGGATTTTTCCAACTGCACGTTTACTTGGCCCTATTACACACCCCTAGAATTCTCCCTTTGGAGAGAACCTTTTTGTTTTCTTTACTATCCAGTTCTCACCACGTCCATCTATTCCCTTGAAACTCACAGTATCTGAAATTTGGGAATTTAATTTTCTGAACAGCACCTCTCCCAAATACCAATATATCTTTGTGGCTTGAGAATGAGCAGACACTCCATAATTAGTGACCGCAGGTGGTATTCTTTCATACACACATTAATAAGAGTATATTTCCATCCCTAGGAGTGGATATTTATGCATGTAACTCCAATAAACCAAATGCTGAGGGCCAAAGTCACCACTGACCGAAGTGTCTGCAACTCTTTCAGTCAGTGAGCTCTTTGAGACAAAGACCACATACTTCTGTCTTGTAGACCACTAAGCACACTTAATCCATTAGATTAATAGTGTTAAAAAGTAACAGTTCTTATGGCCCCTGACTTACCTCATTTCTTCCTCCTCTTGTGATTCATCTTCTTCCTCTTGTTCTTCCTCATAATCCTCTTCCTCACTTTGTCCCACTTCCTCATAGTAAGTCTCTTCCTCCTCCTCTTCAAACTGTTCTGAAGCCTCTTCATCACTTTCCATAGAAGGTCTCTGCCTAGAGGAGAGGCGTCTAGAACGTTGTTTTGGTCGGCACTCTGGACAAAACCAGTCTCCTTCAGGAATGGCCTGGTAATATACAAATATGCATTAGTGAGGTGCCATCAGTCTTAAGCCTTACCTGAATTCTAGATTTTCAAAAGCTTTTTCTTCAGACACCTTGAGCTTGGGCCTGATACAGTAGATATGATAACCTCGATCGCAGCCATCACACAGCACCATGCTTTCCGCGTCACCTTTCTTTCGGCACATCTTACAACGAGCATTTAGAATGGACTTAGACCAGATAACGCTTCGATCCAATGTGGAGAGATGTAGAAAGACTTGGGACAGGCTGCCAGAAGAAAGAAGAGATTCTCTCCAGCGATCCAGGACTGTTTTATATGAACGGCCACCATCACTGGCATCTTGTATTATAGGAAGGAAACAGAAATTACATTACTTATACAAACATCTAGGTTCATTCTAGACTGAAGATTCTGTGTATCTGAACTGATACTCATGGGTAAAGGCTACTTTTCATGTGATAAAATAGAAATAAGCACCCAAAGAGCATTCCCATTCATTTCTTAACCCTTCAGTGTCAGGGATTTCCTGGCTTACATCCTGGCACAAGAGTTTAGTGCAAACCTGTGAACAATGAAGTTTCACCTTTGGATTTCACCCTTTAACACTAAGCTGTTGTCAACACATGATGTGAATATTCATGTCAAGTGTCTTGCTTTGGTGTCAATTTTGAAATCCAAGAGATTCTTAAACCAAAAGAAAGAAAATTCTCCAGCACACAGGCACTAAATAAATGAAAAGTAACTGGAAATACTGTTTTTTTAAACCAATATATTTACAGGTCAAGGAGGAAGTAAAAAAAGTTACAGCAGTTGCTCAGCACTGATGTTTATACAATAACCATTTTCTCATTAAAAAAATCTAAATCATGCACCCCAAATTTGAAGAAATAAAATAAGTAAATACAAGTTGCATGGTCCTATATTGCAGGAAGAAGAGGAGAGAATCAGCCAGATAGACAGCACTCATGTTAAAACAAAAACAAAAACCCCACACCCAGATATACCACTGATTCCAAGCCCTTCAACATTCCCCTTTACAACTCTTTCTGTGGAAGACCTATAAACTATGTGGCTTTTGGAAGAGTTCAGAGTGGGTCAGAAAAAAGTTACGTCCTACTTGGCTGCTGCTTCCCTACAGGTGCAGTAGAGGTAAGGTCTGAATCTGGCCCTGAGATTTTAAATGACCAACAAGCTTTCTGGAAACTTAATGCAAACTACATCATCAGAGGACTGCCCCGCTACTGTTACAAAGCGTCATATGTCAACACAGACAAGTGGATCTGTCTAGACTAGTGCCTTAATGGAAGAATTGTTAGGCAATAATCTAGAACAGGAAGGAAGGCAATGTGTATGGTTATCCAGGATTACGTCTGTTGGGGGTCGACTAATGATAGCTTTCTGATAATGAACATTAATGTTGCTGCTAAAAAAGCAGCAAGCTCAACACTCAGGAGGAAAGAAGCAGTCTGGAAAACTGGGTAAGCAGAGGAAAACCAGTATGTCACTACTGAAGTGCATGATCATGCCACCTGCATTGCCAGTCACGGCGTGGGTACAGGAATGGTCTGCAATTCAGCTGCTGGCAAAGCAACTTCTCCCCAGGGAGAGAAGTCCCAACTCTACCCTCTCATTTAATAGGCCATGTTGAGGTTAAGTATTCTTCATTCAAGGCCCTTTCTTCCTTCCCACCCAGAATCTGTTACTGGAGTGTGGGTCCTCCTAGCACTGCCTATGTTAAACTGTCACGTTAAACTGTCAGGCAACTCCAGTTTAGACACTGGTTGTGAGAAAAGGCAGAGACTAAAGCCCTGCAATGACTAGACAAATATAGAAAGAGACTCTCTCACCACCCAGCGAGGAGACAGAAAGAGTTTAGGCTAGGGAAGCTGGGCAAAAGACCTGAGGTTTTGGCAAATCTGAATCTACCTCTATTTATTATTTAAAATTCAACAGAGAGGAAGGTTATTTTTGTGATTAAAGCAGTGGTTAAAGGGACTCGAAATCTGGTTTCAATGCCCAGCTCTGCCACAGATTTTGTGTGACCACAGTTAAGTCATTTTTATCATAGTCTCAGTTCCCTTTGTGTAGCAGTGTAATGCTTTTTCCTCCTACCCTTTGTCTATTCAGATTGTCAACTCTTTGGAGGAAAAGGATATTCTTTTCCCAGGTCTTTACAGAGTGAATGTGGGACCTCCCGATCTCAGCTGGGGCCATTAGGTCCTACTCCACTAGATAACTTGTTTGATAAATCCATGTTGTCACGTCAGTAAATGTGTTCAGGGAACAGTATTCTATTTCAAAAAGTTTCAAGGAAAGGTTCCTATGTAATCATATATGTGGTAGATTTTTATGTTGCTCAGACAATAAAGAATAAACTAACAGGTTTTGCTTCTATGAACTTGTGCAGATTCCTACATCAAAACCAAATGTAGTTCCTTCTGACTCTGCCAAAAAAGTAAAACATTTTTACCCTTAAAATTATTTTTGTTTTTACCTCAAGCACCATTTAGATGGACAGGAAGAAACAGTCTTACGATTTCAGAGCTCTACTCCCTCATTCTATGCAAGTGACTATAGAATTATCAACATGTCAAGAAAAAAAAAAAAGTGACAATAAAATATTTCAGTTTTTTTTCTAACTCTTAAAAACACAGAACATTTTTTAAATTTACCATCTTTCTGACTAGACTGGTCTTCCTCCCTCTTCCTCTTTTTATACCCCCATTGGTTCCTTTTATTATCTTCTGCATCACCTAATGTTAAATTTGTAAAGTTATTTCAAACAACTTTTTAATTAACAGTTGAAAACCACTGTTCTACCATAAGGGGAAAGCTTATCAGACAGAACTTTCTTGGGGGCTGGTCTGAGACTGTGAAGCATCATAAGCCTCACCAACTTCTGCTCCAAGCACAAGGCACACTTCTTTGACTTTGCCTATTTTAACACACATATAGCAAGATATACATTGAAAGACAAAAACCAAACCCCTACGCTGCACACAAAATTCTCCCTTGGGGAGGAGTCGGGGGAATGAACCACATGTGACAGATGCTAGTCATATCACTTACTGCACCATGGAAGGTGTGCTCAGATAGTGTGGTGATGAGGGATGTATAAAACAGTACAGCATATTGCATGTTGAAAGGAGGGGAACAACAAAACAAAAAAATATCAAAAATCTTGGAATTAAAAAAAAAAAAAAAAAAAAGACAAGAATGGCATTGGAGAGGAGGGGGGAAAAATAGATAAAGAGGACAAAATAGAACTGTAACAAATGTATTGTGCAAAGGACTAAGGGGAGGTGAAAGCTCCTATCCACCAATCACAAAGAGGCTCCAACAACAAAAATAAAAGGTTGGGAACCAATGAACTAGAGTCACGCCTTGCATATAGAAATCTAGAAAAATAATGACTAGACTGTATTTGAGAGGCAGTTCTATAGTTGTATGAGAGACAGTGTGGTCCAGTGACAGAGCACTGCACTAGGATTCAGGAGATCTGATTTCTATTCCTGGCTCTGTCACTAGCCTACAGGATGACTTTGGGCAAATCATTTCACCACTCTGTGCTTGAATTTCCCCATCTATAAAATGGGGATGATACTCACCTCCTTTGTAAAGCACTGTGAGATCTACTGATAGAAAGCGCTATATAAGAGTGCTTTAAAAAAAAAAAAAAAAAAAAAAACCAGGCATCCAAGAAACCAACAACCCCACTTCTTCCATCAAAAGACCCATTGCCAGGAAAAAAAGTAAAAGCTTTCATTTTCAGATGTTTCAATATAGAATTTTTGCAAGCCCAACTGTGTACGACAGAAAGTACCACCACCTTTCTCTGGTACTGGAATTCTCCCTAATATTCTTGGGTTAATTTTATCCATATGCAGGACCAACAATAACAGAAAACAAATTTTTGTACAAATCCCATCACGGCACTGCAGCCAATATATAATGCAGTGTAGCTTCAAAACCAATTTGTTGTTTAATCTGGCTGCCAAACTGAAAGATTAGCAACTAACTAGCAATCTGCCTAGCACTTCCTGGATACCAATAGGACTCCTATAGATGGTAATGTTTCCTGCATTTCCTAAATTCCCCTTTGAATTTTGTTACTCTGTGTATTTATACCTGCCTCTGTATTTTCCACTCCATACTGAATACTGAAGTGGGTTTTAGCCCACAAAAGCTTATGCCCAAATAAATGTCAGTCTAAGGTGCCACAAGGACTCCTCGTTGTTTTTACTGATACAGACTAACACAGATAGCACTCTGAAACCTGTTACTCTGTCAGTCATTCTCTGCTGCTCCACTTGTATGCATACCTCCGATCTAAACTTTCTATAATCAGTGGTAGAGTTCTCTTTGCAGCCTGTGCACACATAGAACACAAAGGAACAGAGTTGAGCATCTGGTCATTCAACTTCTGTGCCAATTTCCTTTGTCTACTGTACACCCTGGAGGCTGCAAGAAGTAAAACCGGCAGTGATCATAGTAAATTTCACTCTGAAGTTCCTTCAGTGCTCATAAAGCACTATGGATGGGAGAGTAGGAGAGGTGGAAATTGAGCCAAGGGCAAAAACTGTTTTCAAATGTGGCTCCAATTCCTAATGAGAACAGGAACTAAAACAAAGGGGAAAGATAAAAAAGCAGGGAAATGGAATGAAGAAATGGCAACAGGGAAGACAAAAAAAGTGAAGGGATTCTTCTGTAACTTTTGTTTGTTTTAGAAAAATGTAGGGGTCCTATTCTTACAAAAAGTTTACCCCAGGAAGCTCTCGTGTACATAAAGCTCCACGACTTCCAGCATTTTTACCATCAAACTAATTAAACCTGCTGAAATGGAGCTCAAATAACCAACCTTTTCAAGTGATGACAATTCAATCTTAGTTATTTGATTGCATGTTCTCTTTATTCTTTTAGACCTGGCCCTATAAACCAGTCTTGTTTTATCTTCTTAAAGCAGTGTTAGCTTTTTTCTTCTTTTTTTTCCTGGTTAGAATTCTTTAGAAAATAAGCAGGCTTTGTTCTAGAATATCTTAGCTTGGTTTATGTATGAAGTAACTGCAACAAAATGACTTTTTTCTGTGCACAAGGGTCACCTGACCAAAAATACCAAGTGGCCCTATGACTTGGGGGCTGACGAGAAAACTTGGAGTAAAATATATCATCACTTTGCCAAGGCAGACTGACACAGAATTCGGTGAGAGTGGTTGGTGTACACAATTTTTGTGTCAGTATAAACTATTTCAGTTGGGGGTGGGGTGTGTGTGTTTTTCTGCTGCAATATAGTTAGAACAGTATAGTTAAAGCAGTACAATTTCCCTCTCCCTCCTGCCCAGTGTGGATGAAATTATACCAATATAAAGGTGCCTTATATTAGTATAATATATTCCCCTTCCCTGCATGGGAATAAGGTATATTGGCATAACAGTTCCACACTGGGGTGACGCGGGGTCTGTAGCGCTTTAACAATACCAGTTTAGTTAAAGTAATATGGCACGGTCTTGAAAGGAGAAGTAAGGACATATGAGATTTAAGGCCTGCCACTTAGACAAGCCAGGTATCCTACAACACTATTAGATTTCTTTGTAAGACAACAGAACAAACCTGTATGAAAGCATGATTCCTACCCCGTTCCCTCCCAAAAATCTAATCATCAGGACTATGGAAAACTGCGAACAAAGAAAACAGAATATTTAAGGAAAAAAAGGACCAGTGCTCGACAGACTTATACAGTACATGCTGTGACACTACATGGAATATGGCAGACTGTTTATAATATTAGTTATACCAATATTATAAAATTGCAAGGAATCTGATTAGATATGCTGTGTAAGGTATCTGTGAAAATGTTGTGATTTGCCAAGTATGATAATCTTGTTTATATCACCTTTGTATTGTGAGTTATAGATATGTATGATATATCTGTATTTCAGACTTCTGCTGTGCATCTGGGGGATATCCCCAGACAGACTGGCATCAGCACTGCCTAGCCTGTTCAATGGCCCATCAAGGGTCTTCAACTGTACAATGAACCCATTGAAAGGAACCAGGGAATACACCTTATGAGTCAGCAAGGCATGTGGTATGCCTATAGACAGAGAACTCTAAGGCTTTTCCATGCCATGTGCTCGGTAGCTTGTGTTTGGGACAAAGGAAATAACAAGCCACATGGCAAAAGACTATAAAAGGCAGCTGCACTGTCTCTATTTGGTCTTCATTCCTGCTTCTTACCTCTGGAGTAACAAACTGAAGCTCTAAACCAGTGGTCTCCAACCTTTTTCGTCTAGCGACGAGCCACAGCGGACCATGGCAGCGGACGAGCATCTGCCAAAATGCCGCCGACAAGCAGCGTCATCCAGAGGCGTCGCCGCCAGAAATCGGCGGCATTTTGGCAGCGACGCCTCTGGATGCTGCTGCTTGTTGGCGGCATTTCGGCGGATGCTTGTCCGCTGGCCAGTACGCGGGCACACTTAGATGCCCTGGCAGGCACCATGGCGCCTGCGGGCACCGCTTTGGGGACCCCTGCTCTAAACAAAGGACTGAATGACCCATCCAAGCTGTGGATGTGTTCCAGAGGGACTTTCAAGCCAACAAACTCCCAAAATACTGCTAAAAACCTGACATATGGACTTTGAAGTCTCTGTATGTATCTGACTGCTTTATCATTTAACAACTCTCTTCTTGGTCTTTCTTTTAGAATAAACCTTTAGCTTTAGATGCTAAAGGATTGGCTGGCAGTATGGTATTTTGGGTAAGATCCAACCTAATATTGGCCTGGCAATGTGGCTGGCCCTTTGGGGTTCAGAAGAACATTTTGTATAAAGAGCAGAGTTTTTTAAATAACTTCTCACTGTACTGGACCTAGGTGCTGACTGGGAGCCAGAGTACTAGAATGCAATAAGGGGGCTGTGTGATTTCTTTTTTAGCTTCTTGATAACCAGTGTGGGGGATCAAAAGTACAGTTTGTGACTGGTTGGTGAGTTTAACTTCAGTGTTAACCACCTGTTTTTCTGCTCTCCCTTTTGCAGCCTGTCCTGATTTTGGCATTTTCAGTGAGGGCTACCCCAGGCACCACTGGATGACACATACCTCTTGAGACTTGGACCAAGTTGTCCTGTCCAAGGTGTTCTACACTTTATACTATAAGCTTTTTGGTCAAATTCCCAAGAGTACACACTAAAGGCCACATAGCCCAAGAGCAGAAACTATAGAAAGGATTTGGGGAACTTGAACATTCCCCGATGTTCCACAGATTTACAGCAATTATTGCTGTGCAATAATCACTTCTTGAATATTTTTATTTTCACAATGTCCATGGAAAGGTGTTAGTTATGTGTTCTTTTGTCGTGGTATAGTATCACCAAAACACTTCATGAAAGAAAAAAAAAAAAAATCTGTTTCTCTTCAAAAAAATCTAATACATAAATGAAGACATGATATCAAGATTAAATGCTTACCAAGTGGTGCTTTGAGGAACCTGCGCTCGATGCCTTGCTCTATCTGAAGCAGTGCAGATGCCAAGTAATGGACCACATTATTAACTGGCTGCGGAGTGCTCGTATTTGTTGATGCAGTACTTGGAGCTTCAGTTTTTAATCCAACAAGTCTAAAATTTTTAAAAAGTTAATAGGATTTATGGGATTTTAAATCCAATATTGAGAAAGAAGATAAATATTAATGAAAATCTTTTAAAAAATTATATAGATTTGTTTGCATCCATGTGGGTTTCTATTGTCTTCACCCCACACAAGCTGTAGTGCATTTACCAAATACATACTGAACATGGATGCATGCAAATATAAAATACTGTTTTAAAGAGCCCCTAAATGCTACACCATAAGTAACAAGAATTGGCCCCTGGAATTATATAATAGTGTAATACACACACACACACACACACACACACACACACACATATATAAAAAGACTAGGACAGTTGTAGGAAAATGTTTTACTAGGATCCCCCCCTCAAATAAATAGTATAAGTTATTATAAGACTGCAGTATAGCAATATAGAAAGAACAAACCAAATATGAGAACATAAAAACCATTTATAGTATACAAGGGTGAAATTTTCAGACATGCCTTAATGTCTACATTGGGACTTGCACTACTAAATCACCGAGGTACTTTCAAAAATTCCACCCTGTGAAAATAAAATTGCTCACCATCACTCTATATTTACATTTATACTACATAACATCAGGATAACGACCCTTCCCCACATATTCATAAAATTAACAAAAAATAAAAACCCTAAGACAAAGGCCCCCACAAAATCCAAAGATAAAAAGAACTACAATGTGCAGAAATAGCCCATTCATGCTGAAAGTAGAGACAATGCCTAAAAATATCCCCCAAATCCATTTCTATCTTGAGGGACATAATATTTCAAGTTGCAATGACTCTAAATGGAGTAGAGTCACTTACAGACCAAGTCAGTCTTCAATCCGCACACATTTTTATGAAGAGCCTATACAACATGTCATACTGATAGGGCTTAGCAGATATGATGAAAGCTTTCTACATTTGGTACAATGGATTGCTTCCATAATAAGAGCATTAGGCCTTTTATAGGTTTGAGTTTGAGTCAAGTGTAACCATCTGCAGTTCTACCTCATTAAAATTCACTGTTAATTGTAATATTTCCAGAAGTCAGTTTTTTTCTAAATGATGTGATAGCCAGAAGTGAACCTTTAAGCCTCTACAAAAAGCACCTAAACCAGGGGTCAGCAACCTACGGCACGTGTGCCAAACACGGCACGCGAGCCCATTTTCAGTGGCACGCTGCCTGCCTGGTGAGAGGAGGAGGGTCGGAGGGGCCGGAAAGCGCCACGCTGGGGGAAGAAGCGGGGGGGGGGGGAGGGGGGGCCGCCGCGGGACCGGCCTCCCCCCCCGCCCCGGGGGGGGGGAGGGGGGGGGGGGGGGGGGGAAGTCCCGGCCCCCCGCCCCACTCAGCCCCCCCGCCCACCGCTGTCCCCTGCGGGAGCAGGAGGCAGAAGCTTGCTCCTGTGGCAGCCAAGCTTCCCACCTCCCCCGCTTCTTCCCACAGCTTGGTGCATTCCAGCCCCTCTGCCCCTCCTCCTCCCTCTCCCTGCCCGCGATGGCCCTTGCGAGGGGGAGGGGGAGCAGAGCGGCAGCGTGCTCGCTGCTCCGTAGAGCAGGCAGAGACAGGTAGGGACGGGCCTGGGGGAAGGGGGTGGAACAGGGCATATCCCTCCCAGCCCCCTGCCATGAGCCGCTCAGGGCAGGGGGCTGGGAGCACCCCCACGAGCTGAGCACCCCAGCCTTCTGCCCTGCACCCCCACACCC
>NW_020664447.1:56105234-56163541 GCF_002925995.2 Terrapene triunguis
CCCCCCCCCCAACACCCAGCCTTCTGCCCTGCACACCCACACACCCCCAGCCCTCTGCCCTGACCTCGAGTCCCCCCCAACACCCAGCCTTCTGCCCTGCACCCCCACACACCCCCAGCCCTCTGCCCTGACCTCCCCCCAACACCCAGCCTTCTGCCCTGCACCTCCACACACACCCCAGCCCGCTGCCCTGACCACAAGTCGCCCCGCTCAGCCCGCTGCAGGCCTAGGTGAACAGAACCCCAGGGTGGAAGTGGGCTGAGCAGGCTGGCGGCATAAGATCAGCATTTTAATTTAATTTTAAATGAAGCTTCTTAAACATTTTGAAAACCTTGTTTACTTTACATACAACAATAGTTTAGTTATATAATATAGACTTATAGAGAGAGACCTTCTAAAAAACGTTAACATGTATTACCGGCACGCGAAACCTTAAATTAAAGTGAATAAATGAAGACTCGGCACACCACTTCTGAAAGGTTGCCTACCTCTGACCTAAACTATCATCCCCCAAGGAATTTGTAGGTGTTAACCTCCAACTCTCCTCCCCCCACCCCCCATCAGGTATACCATTGTAGAATGCATATGGTAGGGTCATCAGGAGTTCAAGTTTGTTGTGAGAATATAATATCAGACTGACAAAAAGAGAATCCTAGAGGCAGGGAAAACAACAAAAACCCCTGCACTTGACCAGTAATGACTGCAAACTTAACGTGTTTTAAAACTATCTTTAACACACAGAAGCATCATCGTCTTCTTAAAGCGAATTAGAAAACAATTTCCCACTTGTGTCTTGCTCAAAAACCACTCTATTTATTTTTTTTTAAAGCCAGTTTGAACAGACAAGCAAGCTGGAGTAAGCCCAGATGATAAAGAGCAAAATGGAAAGTAAGTCAGCATTTCAATTTTGTTTAAGTGAAAGCATACATTTTCTCCCAAGAAAGAGTACCAAATTTGTAGTCTGATAGTGCAGACAACTGATAGTGCAGCTTCAAAATGTGCATTGGCCTGAATTTTGACTTCAGTAATTGGAATCGGACTGAATGTAGTGAAACAAAGGAGCTTGAAAGATATTCCAACACCAACCAGAAGTAAGAGTACATTTCAAACACAGAAAGCAGTTGCTCAGTTTTCTTTTTAAAATACACCTCTACCCCAATATAACGCTGTCCTCGGGAGCCAAAAAAATCTTACCGCGTTATAGGTGAAACCGCGTTATATCGAACTTGCTTTGATCCACCGAGTGCGCAGCCCCGCCCCCCCGGAGTGCTGCTTTACCGCGTTATATCCGAATTCGTGTTATATCGGGTCGTGTTATATATTGGGGTAGAGGTGTATAGTTAAAAGTTTTTCACTCAATTTGCAGTAGAATGGAGAAGAGCAATTCTTACAGAAATAACTTTTGTTAGCAGTTGATTAAACATCACTAATGAAGGATAAACTAAAATCTGATTTCCTGATGAATGAACAAAGCAAGCTTTCTATTGTTGCTGCTCTTTTTGATATTCAAAAGCTGCTAACACTATTTTGAAGTCATATGTGTACCTTTAATACTTTGTTGCCCAAAAAGCCTGAAAGAGGAAAGAAAACTGCATGCTTCTTTATACTGCATTACTTGGCCTCCTAGGCCCTTATGAGACATCATTTGCTCAGAGTTGGATGGAATGACCAACATCAAAAGGGTTCCATCACATGACTCCAGAATCCTTAAGTTTCTATTTTAGTATACAAGACTTTTATTGGAGGAGCACAAACCAGAATATTTAATGAAAAGAGTCAATATTATGGATAACAATGGTGGAATTAAAGGCTTCTGCAGTAGAACTGAGTGCAGGCAATAAAGAGTACTTAAAACTTTAGTTTTTTGAAAATTAAACATGAAAGGACTAGTTCAATATTATGGCTTTCAGGAAGCAGAAAATCCCCAGATCCTATCAAAGATACAAAGGAGATGAGTGAACAATTACTGGACATCTGTTTTAAACTAGGATCCTATTTAGTCTGACTGCTAATTCAGCAACCTGCTATAAAGATAAATAGATAAGAAAAAATAAATTCTAACTGCAACACTGTCCAACTCCCAACCTCAAGATATGATTCAGGAAGCTGTCCACAAATAACATTGTTTGGAGAGAGCAAAGCTGTTTGTTCCAGATCAGAGATTTATCAATCTGAACAAAAGTATAGTGTTTAACAAAATATAAATCTCTCTGGATGAAGCTCTAAATATCCATGTTATTTCAGGGCACACGATATATATTAAAGATTTTGTTTCTGAAACCATTAAGTTAGTTTACAATTACAAAAAGGATTTTGAAGATGAGCCATCTGAGAATGGGGCAATAAAAAGTTTTCTACCAATGTCTCCAGTTTCATAGGTTCAGAAACAGATTTAGGAAAAGGTCCCTCTTCCTCATCCTTACATGTATACAGTCTATTAATAGATGTATACATTTATAGTTGCAATATTATGTAATTTGAGGTTTCCTTTCTGTTTTTACTGAATTGCAATTTACTTTAGGTAGATCACAACTAGTGTTAAATAGAGTGAACTGTATTTCACAAAAATCAGTTCACTTATTATTTATATTGCAGCAATATCAAAGGTTCTAATAAAGGTCAGGGCGCCATTGTGTTAATTTCTTTTACTACTGCTGAAGAAAAGTTAAACATGCAGCTCATCTGGTGAAGGGTTGGGGGAGGGATAGGGTGAACAATGATGCAACATTAATTGTACATAGACCTCAGTGTCTGTCACGGATTCCATGACTTTCTGCAACTCTGACTTCTGCAGCGGCCAGTGTGGCTGACCCCTGGGCCGGCCAAGCAGCTGGCTCCAGGGCCCACTGCTCAGGTGGCTCCAGGGACAGCCACACCTGCCGCTGCTGGAGCGGCCCCAGGGCCAGCTGCACCGGCCTCTGCTCAGGTGATCCCAGGGTCTGCCAAGCAGCGGTCCCCCCCAGGCGGCCAGAGATGGCAGCCCCCTGGGCGGCCAGAGCAGCAGCTGCTTAGTAGCCCCCAGGTGGCTGGTGCCGCTGACCCCGGGGCACCCCTACAGCCTCCCAAGATTTAGTCAGGGGTATTTATAGTATAAGTCATGGACAGGTCACAGGGGCTGTGAATTTTTGTTTATTGCCCGTGACCTGTCCATGACTTATACTATAAATACCCCTGACTAAATCATAGGCTTATATAGCCTTTCTATTGAGCTTTTTCCCCCAGCAAATTAAGTCTGGACGTTGGCTGCCAGACAGATCAAATATGTTGCAAGATATAAAATGCATGTATATATTTTGCAACATAGGTCAAGTACTATGTTATTTAAACATACAAAGTAAAAAACACTGTCATGCAAATACTAGAGCAAAGTTCTATAGCTCACTGGACATTAATACATTGCTTAAAAACACTAATATTTTTAATATAGAAAATGTTGGTTCACAGAATTTATCAAAAATTATAGCAGTTAGTTTAGCAAGGTGTTGATGTGCAAAAAGTCAACCTACACAAAAATCCCATAACACACATAGAAAACAACCATTTCAAGATTGGTAAAGAAAAGATATTTGCTATTTAAATCACAGCTCTTACCTGTCTTTTACAATAAACTTGGCTTGATCATCTGTTTCCATTTCTTCAGCATCCTCATTCACAGTTTTAATGATACCATTTTCCTTGTTTTCCTCATTTAGTAGCTCATACTGCCCATTTTCTAAGGCTGCTCTCCAAGATTGCCTGTCTGTAACCTGCAGAAAACATGAATGAGAGCCTGCAGACTTCTGGTTGTGCCAATAATTGTACACGTTTAACTTGAATTTCAAATGAAATAATAATACTGTGCACAGTTCTTGTTCAGGCAAAAGAGTGAGCAGCACTGTTTGGTTCCTAGAAACGCTACTTTCCATGAAAAACTATAATGTAATACCTTAATTGCCCCCAGTGTTCCTTGATAGATTCTGTCTTCAATGTCCAAAAGAAAGTCTCTAAGTCTCAGTTCAAGCTGCTTTTCTGCAGACATTTGAAATGTATCATGTGCATTCTGTATTCTTCCCCGCCCTGATGAAAGAGGTTTGTTGTCACTTTGAAGTTTGTCTGCAATAACCAATATGCTTTTTGTTAGGGCTTTCTATTTCTTAAGTGACAAGAAAATACACTTTCAATAAATAGGATTATTATTAACAAAAAATAGTAGTTCTTTAAAATACCTCTCATTATTAGAAAGCATCTCAGTATTGAGATTTTCATATCATCATAGTAGAATCTAACCCAAACCAGGATCAAATATCTACATCCCCAAAGAAAGATGGATATTAACATTCAGACCTCCCGAAAGCAAGCAGATTAAAGGGATATTGTTTACTTAAAAATCACATGCCTATCTTAAAAGCTTTTACCTACCACTTTAACAAGTAACCGCCAGTAGTCTCTGACACTACTAACTCATTTGTCACATTGTCTAGATGTTAAGTTGACACTGTCCCTTTAAAAAAGCCAAATGAAAGAATGGGATAATAAAAGCTTTAAGATATGAAAATAAATGTCAAACAGCACATTATAATAATAAAAAGTTAAATATATGCCAAAGATTGGAAGGCACAAAAGAGTTGACAGCACACTCAAAAAGATTAAACCCATAGTCTGTAAAACCATGATGGATGGCAAAAGTCTTTGTTCACGGGGTGTAAGGGAGTTAGGGTGGGAGTGTGCTGAAGAGAGAAGTACACAAAAACGTGGAGGCAGTCAGTCAAGAATGAACTGACAGAAGCTGTCGGTAATTGTAACTCCCTAGATTTTTTTTTGGGGGGGGGGGGGGAAAGAAGGGGAAATTTCTATAGGGATGTAAAAGTTTAACCGGTTAACCAATAAGCATCACTCTTATCAGTTTTGGTTAACAGTTAACAATTAAACTTGGCTGCCAGCCAGAGCTCCGCTGCTGCCCCAGGCACGTGGGGCCGGCAGCCGGGGTCCCGTGTAATACATGGGGGTGCTGCAGCACCCCCAGCATTCCTAATTCCCCGGTTAAGTGTTTAACCGATAAAATTTTAATTGGTTACATGGTTACTTTTTTTAACCACTATTTACATGCCTAGATTTCTATTACTCTCATTTGCAAGTAATGGAACAATTTCCACATGTCTCCACCAGGTACCATTACTCTAAGGCAGAGGTGGGCAAACTACAGCCCACGGGCCACATTCGGCCCGTGGGACTGTCCTGCCCGGCCAGGGAGGCTAGCCTCCAGCCCCTCCCCCACCGAGCCACACCGCCGTGCGGGCAGCACTCTGGGCGGTGGAGCTGTGCGCTCCTGCCGAACAGAGCGGCAGCGTGTATGGCTCCGGCTGGCATGGCAACCAGACATGCTGCTCTGCATGGTAAGTGGGCCGGGGGGTTGTATAAGGGGCTGGGGGCCCCAGGGGGCAGTCAGGGGATGGGGAACAGGGGGGTTGGATGGGGGGTGGGGTCCCAGGGGGCCTGTCAGGGGGTGGGGGTGTGGATGGGGTTGGGGCAGTCAAGGGACTGGGAGCAGGGAGGTTGGATAGGGGGTGGGGTCCCAGAGGGCGGTTAGGGGTGGGGGGTCCCAGGAGGGGGGCAGTTAGAGGACAAGGAGCAGGGGGGGTTGGATGGGTCGGGGCTACTGAGGGGGGCAGTCAGGGGGTGGGAAGGGGTGGATAGGGGGCAGGGGGCAGGCTGTTTGGGGAGGCACAGCCTTTCCTACCCGTCCCTCCATCCAGTTTTGCAACCCCAATGTGGCCCTCGGGCCAAAAAATTTGCCCACCCCTGCTCTAAGGTGTGTTTGGATGGTTCTCTTTTTGGCTTAGGCCTTGTGCATGAATCAAATGGTAGGCTGTGATTTGCAAAGAGATGATATTGAGAAAGTTGATAGGTACTGGAGAAACATTTTAAATTAAGGGTTATCGGGTTCTAGTCTTGTTTTTAAGCCAGTAGAGGGGTTGGGAAGGGGGAAGGAAGGAAAATGCCTATAACATTTAAAGTAATACCTTGGTAGTATTTTAAAGCATTTACAACCATATTGTTGATCCATTCAACTGAAGGAAACGGGGGAGTTGCTAAGTTCTGTTACAATGGAACTCCAACCAAAAGTAAAATTGCCATGGCTATATCTCATCACTGCAGCACAATTTACAAACTGTTTACCACAGAATTCTTTCCTTTGTTGAATAAACTGGACCAGAGTTCCTGTCCAGAGTACATGGTTTTATCATTAGCAGTAACGGGGAAGAGGTGGAGTTTTTTACATTTATACTATAGTGTTTTCTCTGTTTGTAAATGAAAACCTAAAACATACCGAAGGAAAGAAAGTTGTGTGTGTGACCAATATCCATTTATATGAGGGGCACCTACACATGGGCATCAGCTAGATGAGGGACACATCATCTATTTATATGGCCCTCATTACAAAAAAGTCAGATTGTACAGAATCTAAAGATTTCATTTATTTTTTTTTTTTTTTTTTTTTTAAATGAAAAGCTTCTAGCCTCTCATGTCTGCAGAGATAACCTTCCAAAGGAAGGCAAAACAATGAATCTGCAGACGGCCTGAAACAACCACCACCCAATGGTGTTAATTCCCTTACCCGCTATTAAATTTGAGTGTCAATTCCAACGTCCAACAGTTACATTTCACTGTTAACATTAGCTATTCTTTCATTTTAGTAGATGTAATGGAGGTAGGAGGTGGGAGTAAAGCCCATGGTGCTTGGAATTGGGCGTTGTTGCAGGGAAGAACATGCAGAGGGAAAAACAGAGGACACACAAAGACAAAGAAAATGGAAAGAAAAAGAAAAAGGAAGAAAACACAAATAGGTAAAAAGCGACAAAGATTCCTGTGGCACCTTATAGACCAACAGATGTATTGGAGCATAAGCTTTCGTGGGTGAATACCCACATGCGTCTGACGAAGTGGGTATTCACCCACGAAAGCTTATGCTCCAATACATCTGTTGGTCTATAAGGTGCCACAGGAATCTTAGTCTGGATCTGTAAAAAGCGACAAACACAGCTACCCCTCTGGTACTTGACAAAATAGGTAAGTTGCTCTGACCAGAAAGGGAACATATTTTCCTTAGAGTGAAGAATGTGACAAGATACTAAACAAAGTTTAATTACTATATAAAGGCTGTGTTCTCCCTCTGATCTCTTTGCAAACCTCCACTGACAACAGTGGGAGATCAGCTTTGGATTGAAGGGAATAGAAAGTGTCCTGGATGCATTTCCTGACCCACAGGCTATAATTAAACAAGGAATCCAGACCACTCCTCTGAATGAGCTTGCGACCCCTACCTAGACTGTCTCAAGATAGTTCACTGTGGATAACTTCACAGGAATTTTACGTAATTCAAGACTCAGGCCAGGTCTACACTACAGCCTAAGCTGATATAACTTGCGTTGCTCTGGGGTGAGAAAAAGCCTCCTCCCCACCCCCAAGCAACACAAGTTTCACACTGTCCATACTGGTGCTGTCTGCTTCTCGCTAAGGTGGAGTAATTATGCTGACAGGAGTGCTCTCCCATCAGCATAGCACATCTTCACCAGACACGCTACAGCAGCACAGCTGCATCGGTGCAGGTGCATCGATGTAGCGCTGTAATGTAGACTTGCCCTAAATGAAATACTTTGTACCATAGAAAGTTTCCTTTTCAGTTAAATTCCTGCAAAAAACTTCACAAACAAATTCACTAAGTTTTTGTGAAGTATACAAGACACAGCCTTTACTTGTGTCAGTGATATATGCAACTGTCTTACTGGTAGTATACCTATATGTAAGCCTAATTTTTTCTAAGCAAAAAAAAAATTCAATAGTTTCAAGCAAGCTTCCAAATTTTGACACACACAAAAGCAATGTTATTCTTCAGAAAAAGCTACTCTTGTAGGGAGGATGTGCCAATATGAGCATAGAAACTTCTGCGTGGATAAGTCTGTGCATGTCACACAAAGGCTAGCACAGTTTAGGTCTTTGTGCCAAATTCTTGGGAAAAAGCAATCAGGCAACATATAATTGTTTACCCTGTTCATATTAATCAGTTCTGCAGAGGTTTTGAATTATTTCACACATCATCATCTGAAAAGCCATCCACCCATCCAAGCCTCAGTAATAGTAGTTGCCTCTCCTTGTGTCCTCTGTCTTCAAAGGCAGACCATCTTGTCTTTTCTTTCAGAGCAGAAATATTGAGATATCAACATACTGAAAACGAGCTCATGTCAGATACCAGTGTTCAGGATCTACCATCTACACCAAAGTTTTCTTTTACCTTTAAGACTCCCTTGCCTTGTTCCTAGCTATGCATGCTGTAGCTAGCTTCTTCCCAGGTGGGTATAGCTAACTACTTCTTCAAAAGACCAACAACAGCAACTCTGATTTATGAATCAACATCGAGAAAACAGTGAAGCCGCTACCCTTCCACTGAGACACTCATGAAATACATTATCCATCACAAAAATACATTGAAACCTGTTTTCTGAAAAGCAAATAGTTCAGCTGCTAAGACATTTGGTAGAATCATTTAATCATTTTATAGGATATTCTAATAAGAATTCTTATAATGCTACTCTGAAATCAATTGTGAAAGCAAATTAAGATCAAATACATTTGGAAGAAGTTGCCCTTTACCTGGAATATGGAATTTTTCCACAGGAAAACTGTTTAGTTGTTCATATATTCTATTTTTCTCTTGTAAAAGAGTTTCTTTTAAGGCACTCTCCCTATGTCCTCGGGAATTCAGAGCCTCTAGGAGTTGATCCAGTTGTTCCCGAGAATTGTAAAAGCACCAGCGGTTTGGCTTATATACTGGTCTTGGCACCTCTACAGCAACACTGGCATATGAATCTTGGTCAATATTGGAGGTAGATTCAGATGACTTCAAAGACTCTCCAGTTTTAGTGGATACCTGAAGTTCGTTTGTGATGTGAGACTGTACGCTATTCTGAAAGGAAGAGGGTCGAGGCAATAACATGTCTTCTGTGAGACCAGAATAGTCCTCTTCTATAAACAATCCAGGAACGGAGGGGAAAATCCAGTAGCGTCGGTACATGCGGTCACGACCCAGTGGAGAGATATTGGTGCAGGCTGTAGCATTCTGAATCTTTTCTATAAGTTCCTTCTCTTTCTTTTGTTGCTCCCGTTTTAAAGCTTCTTCCTCCTCAGCAGTAAGAGGTTCACTCTTTTCACAAGAAGCCTCGTCTTGCCTTGTAAATTCCTTAAATCCATTTTGCCCTCTCTTACCTAAAAATGAAAGGAAGAAAACTGACAGTACTGTACTTGTAACCTCCGTCATTAGCATAGATCTGTGGTCACCAACCCGTCAATCGCGATTGACTGGTTGATCCTGGGGACTCTCCCAGTCGATCGCAATCTCTGGTGGTGTAGCGGGGCTGCCGCTAAGGCAGGCTCCCTGCCTGCCGCAGCCCCACACCACTCCCGGAAGCAGCCAGCACGCCCCTGGGGAGTGGGCAGGGGTCTCTGCGCACTGCTCCTGCCTGTAAGCACCGCCCCCACACCTCCCATTGGCTGGGAATGAGGAACTGTGGCCAATGGGAGATTTGAGGGCGGTGCCTGCAGAGAGAGGCAGCACACAGAGCCACGTGCCCCCCACCCCACTCCCAGACGCTGCAGAGGCACGTTGGCCCTTTCTGGGAGCATTGTGGGGCCGGGGCAGGCAGGGAGCCTGCCTAAGGCTAGGTCTACACTACGGGGGGGCGGTCCACCTAAGATACGCAACTTCAGCTACATGAATAGCGTAGCTGAAGTTGCGTATTTTAGGTCGACTTACCTGGCTGTGAGGACGGCGGCGAGTCGACCGCTGCCACGCCGCCATCAACTCCGCTTCCGCCTCTTGCCGCGGTGGATTTCCGGAGTCGACGGCAGAGCGATCAGGGATCGATCCCCAATAGATTGATTGCTACCCGCCGATCCGGCAGGTAGTGAAGATGTGCCCTTAGTCTCGCTGCGCCGCTGCCTGGGAACCTCCCATGGTAAGTGCCGCCCG
The DNA here is from genome assembly GCF_002925995.2 of Terrapene triunguis. Taxonomy (NCBI): domain Eukaryota; kingdom Metazoa; phylum Chordata; order Testudines; family Emydidae; genus Terrapene; species Terrapene triunguis. The sequence goes on from NW_020664447.1 coordinate 56,115,238, forward strand.
GCGGGAGGCTGCACCCCAACCCTCAGCCCTGAGTCCCCTCCTGGAGCCAGCACCCTGTACTTCCTCCTGCACCTCAACCCCCTGCCCCAACCCTGACCCCCTCCCAGAGCTTGCACCCCTCATGCCCTCCTGCACCCCAACCCCCTGCCCCCTGCCCCAGGCTAAGCCCAGAGCCTCCTCCCACACTGTGAACTCCTTGGCCCCAGCCCAGAGCCTGCACCCCCTCCCGAACCCCAACCCCCTGCCCAGTGAAAATGTAGGAGGGTAGGGGAGAGCGAGCAGGAGGGGCTTTGGGGAAGGGGCAGGGTAAAGGGTTGCCCTTAAATTCAAAAAGTGATCTTGGGCATAAAAAGGTTGGAGACCACTGGCTTAGATTCTCCCACTTTCTAAACAAAAAACTGTTGTGAATAATCAGGTTAACTTATCACTGGTCAACAGCAAGGAACAAAGGAACAAAATTTACTTGCATGCATAGAGGAAAGGCCTATTTATAACAGTTTCTCCTTCCAGAACCTAGAACAAGTTTTATTTATTGTTCTTTATAATTATTTATACCATTGAGAATATAAAGGTGTTACAGACAATCTCTCATGGGAGACTAAGTAAAATTGTAAGGATTTCACAGAGAAACTACCACGCAAAGTTCTGGCCTTGCATTTACTGCCATGAGATCTATTTAAAAAATCCCCACAAACCAAAACAAACAAACACACACACTGTACACAAACATACATTTCAATCCCAGTTATATGACAAATTTGTTCACGATAAAGTAATTTACTACCTTAATTTTCAACGTGGACTCACTGAAAACATTCCAGTATATGTTTTAATGAGTAAAACTGTAATAAAAGTTAAAGACCCTGCTAGCAACACAGGCTGAGATAGTTAAACTGGAAAGAAGAATTTGATGTTGAAACAAAGGACAGGGAATCAGGCAATCTGCATTTTATTCCTGGCTTTTACATAGACTTCCTGTGTAATTGTCCTCAGTTTCCTCCATTTGTAAAATGTGGATAGTAATATTTGCCTACCATATAGGCAGACTGGTATTCTAAGGCTTAATACATTAGTGTTTTAAAAAAAAAAAAAAATTGTTTTTAGCTTTTGCAAACATTTGTGATTATCATATCTCAACATCCAATGGAAAGCACTACAGAATGAAAAGCATTATAATAAGACTCAGAATTCCTATTCCATGTATCAATGGAGGTCCAAAATCACCAAGGGCTTTCAAAAGCAAAGACCCTCGCACAAAGCCCACGGAGGTAGAAAATGTCCATCCAAGAGGAACAGCAAAAGTTAGACAACTCTTTCATCCCTGGAGGCCCCACAGACAGCCTGTAGGCCACAGTGTTGCATGATTCTGTGCAGCTCACTTGCAGTCCCTCCTAGATGAATTCCTTGGAAGCTCCTAGGGGGAGATTAAAGCCAGGGCCGGCTCCAGGCACCAGCTTACCAAGCAGGTGCTTGGGGCGGCCACTTTGGAGAGGGGCGGCACGTCCAGCTATTTGGCGGCCATTCGGCGGACGGTCCCTCACTCCTGCTCGGAGCGAAGGACCTCCCGCCGAAGTGCCGCCGCAGATCGTGATCGTGGCTTTTTTTTTGTTTTTTGGATGCTTGGGGCAGCCAAAACCCTGGAGCCGGCCCTGATTAAAGCTGTCTGCCTGGGGGTAAATCTGGGCCTGGATGCATCAGGCCTCACACCTCCCTCCATCGATAGAGTTAATTAGTTAGGTGGTATAAATCACCTTAAATAACACTATGGAAAAATTACTGGTTTCTTAAATTCTACAAAAGATGAAGTGCCTGAAGTCGGCCACCATTAGAGATTCATGTAGAGCACTAATAACTAACAGGCTGTGGCTTGAAAAACTATCTCCTGTCTTACACACACAAAGAGTCCAGAAGGCAACCAGAGAAGACAAAGAGGAATAGAAGCACTAGAGTACATAGGACTGAGAGCTAAAAGAGGGATCAAACCAGCTCAATTCATTTATTAACTCATTATGATCAAGGTTTTTCTTTACATTTACAATGAAGGTTAATGCTTTTTAAAGGTTTACTAGAAAAGTAAAAATTTGCCCAATTGTTGGTTTATGCATACATACATACATACATACATACATACATACATACAAGTACACAGTAATTTATTTTTTACCTCTTCTTCCTTTTTTGTTTGGTCCCGGTTCTTCCTCATCTTCTGTCACCGTGTCCAAGTCTTGTTCCTTCTGCTCAATTTCTTTGCTCTCTGTACTAGTATCAAGGTCTTCCCGTTCCTCTTCCCTGATGGAATAGTACAACAAAAGTCCATAGTCAAAGAACTGAATGAAGCTGGCAAAGAACATACAGTACATTGCAGAATATGCTTTACAATGAGTATTTTATTATCAAAAGTTGCCCTGTGAAGAATTGTAGATGTATTTTTTCCTTTTATTATACTACTTCCCTATTCGACAGAAATGACTCCATATAGTCGAACTTCACATCCTAATGTAAGAATATAAATTGGGGGGAGCGGAGGGTGTAGAAAAAAACCTTAAAAAAGATATAGGAAGTATTTCCTAGAAACCAAAACATTGAGCCATAACCACAGAAATATTGTACTAAAGCCTAATCCAGGGCTTAACTATTTTTAAATACCATCCCAAACATTTAAAGGAATTTTATAGTTTTAAAACCAGATCCTCGTGGTGTACATCAGCGTAGCTCTACTGAATTCAACAGAGCTATGCCATTTTTCACCAGCTGAGGATGTAGCCTTTTAGTTTTTATTTTATATGGTTTGCAGTGCCCTCTTAGAAAACGGAAAATACATTTCCCCACCCACATTTGTACCATTTACTAAGCACTGATTTTTATAGGGTGGTTATTACACAGCATGACGCCAATCTTGCAAATACGTAACATGCTTAACTTTAGAGCATACAAGTAGCAGTCCATGAGACTACGCACATATCAGCATATACATACATTTTTGCAGGATTAGAACCTTGAAAAATACAATTTAGGGTCTTAAGGAAGGCATGCATGTGCTGCTGCATAAGTATGTGTCTTGCTTATGGAAATAAAGGGTTCTATCAGTGTAAAAACCTCAGTTCTATGGAGATAATCTAGAATAGCATGCTGGCTAAGAATCAAATATTTATGCTATAGTTCAAACAAAAAAGTTATGGGCTTGATGCAGAAATTACTGAATGAGGTACTTTGTTCTCCTACATAACACTGGCGAAAGTAATTATTACAATGGTCCCTTCTGCCCTTAAAAATCTAACGATCTACAGTCACCCAAGTTAGTAAATTAGAAAATCAAGTACTAATGTTAACCTCGCAAACTGCTACTGTCGGACACCATGGCTTTACTTGTTTATAGAAAATATCTGTATTCAACAACCCTTTTCTATTTTAAAAAGAAAATGGTATTGTTTTATACAATCATTTTTCCTTTTGTTTCTATAATCAACATTAAGGACCAGATTTCCCAGTGGGTATAAACTGGCATAGTTCCATTTAAGTCAAAAAGATTTACACTGCCTTAGGCTCTGGTCCTATATACCAAAAACAACTATTTAAAAAGCAGGCTCAAAATTGTATTTATCATATTAGAATAACTGATCCTACCCAACAGACACTTCTGCAGAAGGATTCCTTTGCTCCTCTTCCTTCAGCTTTTCCTGTTTCTCCTTCATCTTTTGTTCTTGCTCTTTTAATCTTTCTTCCTTCCTCTTACGTATCCTAGGGATAGGGGGAATATAAAAAAAAGCAATTAACATATAAAGAGAGTGCCTAATTTAATCTGGTTATGTCCCTTTCCTTTATAATAAGCACCACGGGATGAAAATGCTAATTTAACGGCAGGAACTCATCTTTGTACAATGTCTAGCACAACAGGGCCTCAATCCTGATTGAGGCCTTAAGAGGCTGGCAGAATACAAAAACACAGTAATTGTTACTTCTTCAGATCCAGCAGCTAAGTTTTTGACGTAAAGGAGTCCCACCTAGTTTTATCTGGGTTATGTTCACTTCTTACCTTGCTGCTGCTGCTTCTCTTTCTTTGCGATGTTGTTCTGCCTTTAACTCTCTGAATTCCTGTTTTGCCTGTCGTAATACATCAACAGAGTCCTCAATGAAATCTCGAGTGGAGACGAGAGTCAGAAGCTTCCCACAGAGGGCATGAAGAATCTTCATCTTTTCCCCTGATAAAATTCATGTTAATCGTTTATGCTTCATTATAAAAGGTGCAGAAGTACTCATTATATAGTGAGCTTCAGGCCAAAGGTAGCTTCTTACTGAAGAAATGTCATATCAAATCAAGCAGACATTGTCAGATGTGCAGGGTTAAGATGAAATGCTAATTTTTTTGTTGACAATTGTGCCATGAGGTAACTAACCAGCCCAGTTTACTATATAACCTATAGTTATGATTATTTTACTACTGTAGTCTACTCATCTATAAACTAAGAACTGTGATCACTGCACAAATGAATTTCCAGTGTGAATTTTTCATCTACATGTTATCCTAGGAAAGTATTACATAGGCATTTTTAGCAGTACAAAAATGTAGGAAGTATTTTAGTTTTTGGAAGAAAGAAAGACATCTGCTAAGATTTATATTGTTTGAAATTCACACTGGGAAACACTGATAATATGAAAGAAAAAAAATCTCAAAAACATAGAAGCTACCACTACCATACCTTAAATTAAATTCTCATTTGAAACATTTGTGACACCTGGGAAATGATTTATTAATCAGGATGCAATTTAAGTCTTAAATATTATGTATCTTGTACCAGACAAAAGGAAATAGCAATTTAAAAGATAAATAAAATAAATCTGCAAGTGTGAGGATACCAGCTTAAAGCTAGTATGTGCAGTGACATAACTTCCAAACGAACATTATTCATTCACCTTGTGACCAAAAGCATATGTGACAATATCTGGCAAGAACATTACCCAGACAGGACATTTTCTCCCAGGAGAAAGTCACAGATTACACCAATGACAAAACACTAATCTGAAGGTAGTAAACATGCACTACACGTGGTGGTGGCTCTAAACAAACAGGGACATCTTATGAGTTAGGTGATCTGTAAAACAGAATTATTGTTTTTAATCTTTTTTTCATGTGTAATTGAGTTTGTAGCACAACAGATGGCATATTTTTGCAGATATCCTAACTCTTATTTTAGGTTCTGCTGTATCTATCTTAAAATATAGATATTCTGTTTTACTAATTTGAATTGGATCCAACCATTAAACCTGGGGATTGGGGGGTGGGGGGTGGAAAGAGAAATTCTGGCTCATGCTTTCAAAGGGAACCTTGTCTCTGTCCTCTCAGGGACACATACAAACTGCATAGAGGCTTGTCTTGTTGCTGGGTATAGGCACAGAAAGGGCTGTGGCCATTATGCCTATGAACCATCTCAGAAAGTATGTTGTGGGCACAAAACAGACAGGGCAACCTAAAAATAGCAGGTTATATCACAGTGATTGACTCAGTTTTCTAGTTTCACTCTGTGGATCAATGAAAAGAATTCATTGGATGAGCTCACTCTTGGAATGTCTACACAACAAGCCATGTGGGTTCAGGACCTACTGACATTCTATCTTTCAGGCAGAAATGTATAGATTTAATGTACATCGAGACAAGTTCAAGATACTATATAGCCATCTTTATGCATTCACTTAGCTTGAAATCTGGAAAATGCCATTTTCCAAAGGATCAAAGGTTCTCCTGGCTATCGAATCTGAAGATAGTCCATTTGAAGGACTCTAGTTATTCAGTAACTGTATTCTTTTTATTTCTTTCCTCCACAAAGCCATGCCCTTGAGACAGTCTCTCAAAGAATGCCATATGTTACGGAAGATGGGAGCAACTGGTTTTGAAACACATAAAAGCTGACCCAGCCAAAAACACGTACATTTGCATCCAAGTAAGAGCACTAATGCACACAGGATGTGTGAAACAAGAGGCAACTGACATTGTACAAAACAGAAATTTCTTGAAATAGACACTTCTATTAGTGTCAACATAACTGCCAACTGAGAAATGCAGTAGAGAAGACAAAGCTCCAATTTATTTCAGTGGAAAACAAGAAGTTCTGAGACTTCATCATGTGCCCTATTACTTAAGTGGGAATTTCTGAGTTCCTTATTCATATAAATCACCAGTGTTAAAAAATCATGAACAGAGTGAAGCTTCCTCCAGAGTGCAATAAGCAGGAAAAAGGGAATCTATGTGTCCAATATCTTGAGGCATTTTAGAAACAAAAGTAGCTTTAAAAATTGCTTATGGCCAATTAAGTTTGCATACTTAGTAGTATAGCCGTTGTAAGTAAAAATATTCACAGGAGCACACGGCACTTGAGATAATTTCTGGACTGACAACCCTGGAGGTGGAGGTCCTCTACTTAACTACAGAATAGGCAGCAACAGCATAAGCTGCCCAGCCACTGCCCCACCTGAACTCTGACCTGAATGGAATGCCTCTAGGAATGAAAGGGTAATTTTATTTCCACACCCATGCAATCCTTGACCTCTCAGTGAGACCATCTATAAGGGTTCCAATTAGGGTGATAGTTTTTTGACATGGATACCTGTCTCCCCAAGAACTGAAGTGAGTGCCAATTTGTTTTACACAGGACAAATGGTTGTTAAATAACTTTTGGGTCACTGGGTTACATTTGAAATTGGTCACCTAGAGAATGGCTTTGAATCATCTTAAACATGACATTCATTTTGTTTTATTACCTGGTGACAAGTCATACACTGAAGTACTTGAGAGTTTCTTCAACAGACCAGGATTACTCAATCTCAGCTCCATGCAAGCATCATCTGTAGCATCAAAACCTCCTCGTTTTTGGTAACGATACTTTGCATTTGCTGATGTTACATCAGCGCCTGATGCTAAGATGTGAAGTCTGAGAATCTCAGAAAGAGTGCAGCTGTCGAGATCCAAATTTTTCAAATTGCAGCCTATAGTTAATAACAGTGAGAAGTTATTTTGCATTGAGACCAACAATATATACCAAGCAATGTAAAATGTGCTTTTTAAAAAATACAGAGCAAGATAAAACACATAAATTAAACAAAAAATGAAACCCACACATACCCTGATGTAACTGGGGCCATGCAGCTGCCAAAGTTGCAACTGCAAACAGTGCAGATTTTGTGGGGTCTGCATCTTCATCCAAAGCCTCTGTTAAATCTTTAAGGAAATAAACACTTTATTCTAGTGCAAATTAAAACTTGGATTTTTGGGGGAAGAAAGAAAAGGCCTTTTAAAATAGTGCAAAGACAAAGAAAATGGCGTGACATTCACAGAAACTTCAACGTATTCAAGACTTAGGCTATGTCTACACTACCGCTGTAAGTCGACCTAAGTTACGCAACTCCAGCTATGTGAATAGCATAGCTAGAGTTGATGTAGCTTAGGTCAACTTACCTTACTGTTCTCGTTCCAGGTGGAATACTGGGGTCGACCAGAGAACGCTCTGCCGTTGATTTAGCGGGTCTTCACTAGACCTGCTAAATTGACCCCCGGTTCATCGATCACTGGAGCATCAATCTGGCAGTAGTGTAGACAGCCTCAGTTCAACAAACAAGTTAAAATATATGCTGCCTAATGTCCACCTAAGCAGTATGTACACCAAGGACATGCAACATTCACTAAAAGCCGTTCTCACAATGCACAAGCGACTAAAGTTGCTAAAGCACTGACATGGAGCAAACATGCACACTGGAGACAGAGGAAAGGGAATGGAAAACCAGGGAATACACGTGAAAGAGAAAAATGTACAATCAAACTCCATCCTATCCTGCACATTCCAGCAATTTAATCATTATTTCCTTATTACCATTTTGGTTTTCTTAAATGAAGAACTATCCAAAAAAAAATTTAACACTTCAGATGCTAGCATCCATCACCTTTTTTTTTTTAATCTGACTTTTATATAGAAGTTTACACATTCCACACAAATATGATCAGAGTGGTAATCCAATAAAAGCAAGCCAGATGTTAACAAACACTACACAGCAGCAGCAAAAGCAGCTCATCCATGGGGAGGCAAACTGAATTCCTCTTCTTAAACAAAGTTTCCTTGGCACTTACAGGTAAATTCTCCAGAGGGTTGACAGAGTTGGGTCCGCCTTGCACACTAGTTCAACAATTTTACCCTATTCAGATCCAAGTCATTATGAAGTGTTACGGTCACCAAGTTAACAGGCAAAGGAGCTATAGGTCCAAACTGAACAAGACTGCGTAAATAGTGGGTATACAACTATTAAATAATAACATTCTTGCATCACGATTAATGCTGTCTGAAAGCTTTTACCCGGATATTACAAAGTGGACATCTATCACTTTTCCACATCTCTTACATAAAACTCCAATTCTGAAAAAAAACACTTTTCTTGGCTGTTTGCTCTTGAAGTGTTGCCTGCTTTTCAAATCTACCATGTTTTAGAAAGTGGAACAAACTGCTCACTGCTACAAACCTGCTTGGCTAGTGTGACAGAGGAGAAGCTGTACAAGAATTTCTAATTCTTTTATGAAAGAGATAAGTTGTCTGAACAAGAGCAGCAAGAAATTAAAGTCCAGAGGTTCCAAATGAAAGTAGTAGTAAAAAGTAATACTATCTGCAGTCCCACAAGGGATGGCCAATTAGAAGTAAAATGGTGTTTTTTCAATAGCCAGCCCTACAAACTCTAACTGCAATCTGAAAGTCAAGTTGGATTATTTCTATTTCACACATCACCAACAATAATTTAGTTAACTATTCTGCTAATGTAGGAGACAACAAAATCCAGCTCATTTGCTCTTAGCTGTGTTGGCTCTGCATTGCTACCAGGAGTTAAAAATGTAGTTTATTCAGTAAAATAAGCAGTTAGTTTTATTAAAACAGCATCTAAATGTTCTAGATGCTGCACAGACACCTAGGAGACCAGCCCTGAGACTCTAAATACACACAGAGAGCAGGCTCTGTTACTTAAGAAGATGCCATTTTTAATATATAGTCAGCTTGCAGATGAGGACCACGTTTTAAGGACTAAACTGTGACTGACAGTTGCACAGGTGTGCAAGGGTTGTAAGACTCACAGAGTCTTCCTGTCTGTCTTACGTCTGTCACTTAGGGGCCAGGCACACTCACAGTCATTGTTCTCACCTGAGCGCAAGAACTAAGTAGAGCAAGTGCCTATAGCCAACTCTGGGGAAGCAGGGCCATGGCTTCCCGTCCCCACTAGTCAGCAAGCTTGGCAGGCCAAAGGGGTAAACATACTGAACCCTGCTTCATGAGCAGGGCAATAGCTGCTCTCCCCGTCTACACTAAGAAGCTCTGGGGAGGCACAGTGCCTTCTGGGGCAGTGCTCCTCTGGAACCTCTCATTTCAGTAGCTAGTGCCGTTATAGGTGATTTCCTGATCCAGGTATCTTCTATAAACACACACCCCCGGAAGCTAACAAACCAGAGGGATTTCTCTGTTAGAATGAGGTGTTACAGCATAATAGATGCTTCAGTTTATTATTTTAAAATTGTACACCAAGTACTGATTTGTGGGTTTTGTCAATAAAAGACAACAAAAAGGACCAAAGAAGATACAGGGAGGTTTTCCTACCTGTAATATAGGTTTCTGTGATTTGGCATTTGACATTCTGTTACAGCAGAAGGAATCTTATTGGCACATGTGCCAACTCCGTGGGTGCTCTGGGGCTGGAGCACCCACGGGGGGGGGGGGGGGGGGGGGGGGGAAGGCCCCCCAACGGGGGCCCTCCCCCCCCTCAGGGGGGAAGCGGGGCGGGGGGGGGGCTGGGGGGGGGGACCACCGCCTGGCAGTTTAAAAACTCAGTGCCTATGCTTATTGGTCCAGTCCACCAAAAGTTTAAGAGCAAAACTGTTTCTAATCCAGAAAAAAAAAAAAAACCCCACACACAACAAATCAAAAAGTCCTAAAAATTAAAAGCAATGATTTCCACTGACAAAGTCACAGCCATCCAAAAGTGCTTTGTCAAAATGTAAGCCCTAAAATTTCACCCTATTTTAAAACTGTGGGTTTTGTTTTTTGCCTTTATGAGGGGTAGGGGGAGGGAGAAAGAGTAATACCACAGGTAGGTCAACATCCAGTAATAAAACACATCAACAGTTGAAAGGAAATGTGTCAAGTTTGTAATTACTGTGACCGGAATTATTCCCTGATTGTAAATACCGTATATACTCGTTCATAAGCCGAATTTTTGTAGTAAAAAAAAAGGAAGCACCAGAGAAGGGGGTCGGCTTATGAATGGGTATTCAGAAGGAGAGGTGGGACACAGCCCCTCCTCCCAACAGAGGGAGCCAGGAGAGGCAGCACAGCCAGCAGAGACAGAAGGGAAGAGGCGGGGCCAGAGTCTCTCCGCTTCTGGCCACGCCGCTCTCCCCCAGCCTCCGAAGCAGCTGCAGCTCCGGGCCTGGGAGGCTGCAGGCGTGCCGCTCGGCCCCACCCCCCAGAGCAGGCTGTGGCTGCGCCGCCCGGCTCACCGGAAAACGCTGTGGCTGTGCCTGCCAGCCCAGCCCGCTGGAACATGCTGCGGCCGCGCTGCCTGGTCTGGCCCGCCGGCAGGCAGCGGCCACATTGCCCAGCCTGCTGGAGCAGCTCCAGCAAGGTCAGAGACATCCTCCCCTGGCCCTCCCCAGATAAGGTGGGAAGGGATGGGATGGGGAGAGTGTGGGGGTCCCAGGCTAGGGGTGTGGTCACGTGGGGTGTGGTCAAAGGGGTTACTCCCCTGACTCCCAGCTTCTCTCTCCCCCCCACCCCCAAAAAAAATTTCCCCACCAGTTGCTGTCCCGGCCCATCAGGGTAAGCAGCTGGCATGCCAGGACACTTTGTTTACTTAGGTTTATGTCCATGCCTGCAGACACTCGAGGTAAACAAACCATCTCCGCCCACCAGTGGCTTATCCTGATGGCCCGGGAGCCAAAGTTTGCTGACCCCTGAATTATGGGGTCGGCTTATGAACGGGTTATAAAAAATTTCCATTTTTACTTATCCATCTTGGGGCGGGGGGGGGGAGGAAGAGTCAGCTTATAAACGAACTGGCTTATGATAGAGTATATACGGTATGCTTTCTCTGCTAAGAACTCTACTTAGAGACTAGAAATTATTTTCTTTCAAGACAGCTTTAAATTTTCTTCATTTGCTCCCCATTTTAAAAATAATTGGGATATGGTCATAACAGAACACTATCAAATATTAAAGGAATACGGTCAGTTTATGTCCAATTCTACTTCTTTCCAATCCCCATCAAAACATAGAGGTTTAAATTAACACTGTGGTAGAAAGAAAGATTAAAGCAGTCTGATTAGATTTTAACACTCATGCCTGACCAGATTCTGCAAGCCCTCCCTGTGACTTCAGGGAGTGTTCTGTGGGCAGAGAGCATTCCAGGAACAGGCTCATAGTGTTCCAAACCCAGACACTACAGCATTGTTCCAGTGGACGAAAACTCAAAACTGAAACTATTAGAGATAAAGACCTGTATATAGGACTCGTTGACAGCTTAAAATAAGAACTCCCTTTTGATGTTAGCAGTTACAAGATAAATTTTCAATGGACACTGCATGCCCTCTCGAAAGATTGCTGCTCCAATCTAAGAGTTGAGCCCAGAGGCAAAAGTAGCTAAATCAATCTATGAAGTGACCTCCTTCTTGGTGGCCACCTGATATCCAGGAGTGTGCATGCATAGTTAGTCCTTCCTTTCAAAAGAAAGTGAGTACTGAATTTCCAGTTAGAGAATATTATTTGGCTCTCTAATTTTTTTTTTGGGGGGGAGGGGGGGGGGGGGGGAGAAGAGAGAGAGAGAGAGAGAAAAATCAGGCATGAGTCAAGGACAACTTGCAACTACAGATGAAGGCTAGCGTGATGGCTCAGGAGCATGTCTATTCTCCCGACCTGCAGGAGAAATATCTAGCATTGCTGAAGGAGCGAGAAAAGAAGGGGACAGAGGGAAACATTGAAGTTTTCAAAACATATGCAAACTGCTAAATGTCTAGTGTGCTTTGCTGGATTTAACAATGTGAAAAGCTTGCTTTTTTAAGGAACTTTTTTCTCCCCTCTTCTCCCCCTCCCCTATTTGTAGCTATACCTGCATTAAAAAAAAAACAAAAAAAACCCTACATAATAAAATAAAGAATGCTAATATAACAAAGTATATGCAGTTTAGTTTTAAAGTTAATTACATTGGAATTTCAGTTTTTAATAGTAAAGTTAAGGTCTAACCTTTGGTCTCAGCATCAGCTATTTGATCTTTGGCCACTTCCTCTTCCTCTTCCGCCATTGCCTGGAAAATGGCAGTCAGGAAGAAAAAGAGCAATTCACATAGTGGGCCTTCACTATCATTTCCTGCAAGAGCTTCTTCTAACACTTCTGTGAATAAAATTTAAGAGGTGTCACTTTTGTCACAGTGCTGTAAGAGCAAATATGAAGTGAAGAATAAAACTCTTCCCCATAGGTAATAGTCAAGTAGGTGTACAACAAATTAATGTGTTAGAGGAAAATATTTTTAGGGGTTGCTGGAAAAAGGAAGTGTTGACAAACAATGCCCATTTGTTAACACATTAATATAAAAGTGTAAGTCTAAGAAATTCAAAAAAATATTTGTAAAACAGCAATCTAAACCCTACTATATTAGAAGTCATGTAAATTTCAGAATTCTCACCACAAGCTGATTGAGAAAAACTAAACTGGAGAGTAGTAGAAGTATCTAATAAGAGTTCATTTTAATGTAAACAAATTCTGAAACTTTCATAAATGCACACATGAGACATATGGGAGTAAATTAAAGCACACCATCAAATAACTTGCCTAGAGTAAGTCCTTCTGGAAACTCATCTTGAAGATCAAAAAGTTCCCCAAATGCATGAAGGAATTCTAAGACCATCAGAGCATCACCAAAGATCTCAGGTGGCAGTCTCGTCTTCACTGGAGTTGGAACTGGAAGTTCCTGCAACACAAAGGAAACAACCCAATACGTCATTGCGTTTCAGCAGAATACACAAGTACTTAACAGACAAAGTTTGTTACCATCAAGGTGAGTGGTATAAATTTGGCATCAGTAAGTCCTTTATACACTTTACAGAGCAATTGTTAACAATAATACTGCAAGATCCTGCAGTAGGATTGTTATTAAAGCCATAGTGCAATCAAACTTTCAATTGCATATAGCTCAAAGGTAAATCCTTAAATGCATAATTCAGCTAACCTAATGAATCTGAGTGTATTTTAGTCTCTTGTTCTAAACTAGGGTGTGGATCAGAGTTAGTTATTCCAAAAACTCCAACTGCCAGTTTCGCCCCTTCAAACCATTTCCTCCTCACAGGATTTTATAGGATCTCAATCTGCAGAATTGTCCATGCCAGCAAAATAAATAAAGAAAGAAAGAAAGAAAGAAAGAAAAAATGCTCTCTTAGAATACTCAGTAAGACGTACAAAAAATATGACAAGAATTCCAAATCAGGATGACCAGGGCCAGTCTAGTGAATTAGTATGTGCCTAGCATTTGTCATACAGTAGAACCTCAGAGTTACGAAACCTTGGGAATGGAGGTTATTCGTAACTCTGAACAAAACGTTATGATTGTTCTTTCAAAAGTTTACAACTGAAGATTGACTTAATACAGCTTTGAAATTTTACTACGCAGAAGAAAAATGCTGTCCGTCCCCCCCTTTTTAAGTAGTTTATGTTTAACAGTAATGTACTGTATTTGCTTTTTTTTGGGGGGGGGGAGGGGGGGTTCTCTGCTGCTGCCTGATGGTGTACTTCCAGTTCCGAATGAGGTGTGTGGTTGACTGGTCAATTCGTAACTCTGGTGTTTGTAACTCTGAGGTTCTACTGCAATTGGTTTGCCAATGAGGACATATGGCTGGAGGTGTTTTAGATTGGCTTGATCTTGACCACATAAAGAGAGGTATAACCAACCTTTCACAATGATCGCATTTGACTTTTGATTTATGGTTTTAAGTAGAGACATTTGCAAAAATTTGCAAGATTTGTTTCTAGGTAGGTGGTCAGAGTCAAAAATAAATAAAGAATGGCTCCTCTCCAGGATACTGGAAGTCCAGAAACAAAGATCAAAAGATTGATGGATGGTTATGTTCATGCTTAAAGTAGCTCATAATATTTCTGAATGAGGTTCAGATTCTTTGGGAAGGGTGGAATCTAAGGACAGGTACATAAAAGTCATTCACAGATGGATAAGAGATAGTCAGCATTTTAGCTGTTCTATGCCAAAGAAAATACACAGCAGCCAAGCAGAACTGGGACCCAACCTGTAAGCCTGAGTTCACAGGTATTTTAGATGCAGATCACTATCTTTTCTCTAAGGTAAGTCTTGATGTGGTAGAATGTGACTAGAGACACCACTGACGGATCTGTTAATCCATCTTTAACCATGACCTGGTCATCTTTTACCTCAGTTAAGCAACTCCTGTTCTCTTTCTCCCCACATCTCATTTTGCCTTTTCAAGTATATGCAAAACACTGCTGATAACGTCCTCTTGCTGATCTGATCACACCATTCTCCTCCTCTGGCTTCCTCCCTCCTTTCATATGCAGCTCAAAATTTTTCATTCTCACCTTCAGATCCCTGCACAACTCCATACCTTGGTTCATTCTCAGCTCTCATTTCCACTATACCTCTCTCCTTCTATTCTTATACACTTCATTCACATCCTTACTTAACACCCTTTTCTATCTTCCTCCCCTCACCTTTGTAGCCTCTTTCTTACTTTTGCCTGTATTTGGGACAATCTCCCTATTCCTGTGCTTCTGAGTATTCTCTTTTCATTCAGCCCTCCTGCCCCACATCAAGATTAAGCATTATAAAGAAAGTGCATGTAAAGATAAATTAATCACTCAGACTAAATCTTCTGGTGTGACGTGGCTTTCTATAGGATTTTAGGAAAATATGCTAATGAGTGTGAATATAATGGTCTCTTGTAAGGTATCATTACGAAGCTTGTAATCTACTGAGTGTGGTCATCCTATTTGTATGTATGTATCATTTTTGTATCTGAAACTAGAAATATGAAATATAACTCTGAGGGCCTATTGTAATTATGCAAAGTGTGGGCCATTAATGGTGGTTTGAAATCTTGATGGCTCCCATTAACCAGGACAATTGACTGTGGATGGCTCTGTTTGCTTGCAGGCCTTCCTGTGAGTCAGGCTGGGAGGAATGAAGGCTTGGGGTCTCACAGGACATGTGACCATGTCACCTGGTACTGAAATCCATCTTAAGCCTGGTGCTTTTCCATTTAGAAGGGGGGCGCGGGAGGGCAGAGAGACAAAAGATTCCCGCCTTGTGCCAAAGCTATATAAGGGGGTGGAACGGAACAGAACAAAGGAGGCTGAAGTCATGAGAAATCCCCTAGCTACCACCTGAGCTGGAACAAGGGCTGTACCAGGGGAAAGAATTGTGCCCAGACTAGGAAGGCGTCCAGTCTGTGATAGAAGCTTATTGAAACATCTCTGAGGGTGAGATTTCTTCTGTAATCACTTTCTTACTGTATTAGGCACAGACTTGCGTGTTTTATTTTGTTTGGTAATTTACTTTGTTCTAAGAACAGGAGTACTTGTGTCACCTTAGAGACTAACAAATTTATTTGAGCATAAGCTTTTGTAGGCTACAGCCCACTTCATCAGATGCATAGAATGGAACATATAGTAAGAAGATATATATACACATACAGAGAACATGAAAAGGTGGAAGTTGCCATACCAACTAAAAGAGGTTAAAAAAAAAAAAAAAAAAAAAAAAAAAAAAAAGGGGAAAAAAAAAAAAAAAAAAAGCTTTTGTAATGATAATCAAGATGGCCCATTTCAGACAGTTGACAAAAAGGTATAAGGATACTTAACATGGGGAAAATAGATTCAATTTGTGTAATGACCCAGCCACTCCCAGTCTTTATTCAAGCCCAAATTAATGGTATCTAGTTTGCATATTAATTCAAGTTCAGCAGTTTCTCAGCTGAGTCTGTTTTTGAAGCTTTTCTGTTGCAAAACTGCCACCTTTAAGTCTGTTACTGAGTGACCAGAAAGGCTGAAGTGTTCTCCTACTGGTTTTTGAATGTTATGATTCCTGATGTCAGATGTGTGTCCATTTATTCTTTTGCGTACTTGGAACCAGTTAAATCCTATTGTTTGTATTTAATAAAATCACTTTTTACTTATTAATTAACCCAGAGTATATATTAATGGGGGGGGGGAGAAAACAGCTGTGCATCTCTCTCTATCAGTGTTATAGAGGGCGAACAATTTATGAGTTTATCCTGTATAAGCTTTATATGGGGTAAAACGGATTTATTTGGGGTTTGGACCCCATTGAGAGCTGGGCATCTGAGTGTTAGAGACAGGAACGCTTCTTAAGCTGCTTTCAGTTAAGCCTGCAGCTGTTAGGGGACGTGGTTCAGACCTGGGCCTGTGTTCGTAGCTGGCAAGCGTGTCTGGTACAACCAGGCAGGGTTCTGGAGTCCCAAGCTGGCAGGGAAGGCAGGGGCAGAAGTAGTCTTGGCACACCAGGTGGCAGCCCCAAGGGGGTTTCTGTGATCCAACCCATCACATTCTGGTAATCTGATGTGCGGTGTATTTATGTTTGTACTCTCTTTAATTTACAATGTTAGTTCCTTGAGGTAGGAACTCTATTTTTTCCCCTCTAGGTTTCATACATCATCCAGTTTAGTAAGCACCAATAGTATGCAACGGATCACCACAAATATCTCAACCAAAAAGTTCTATAAGAGTGCTGCTCCTCCCTTTCACCTTCAAAAAGGAACGACAAAATAGAATGGGAGAAAAAAAACACAAAGGCGGCCTAACAGAAGTTGAATGGTTGGAATCAGGAGTCAAATAAGTTGTATTTCCTCCTGGAGTTTGGTGGAGAATGTTCTCTGTTGGAACCATGACCAAGAAACACATGATACAAAGAGGCAGAAGCAACTCAGGGTCAAATTTTAACGGAGCACTGCAACTCACATTAGCTGCATATGTGTTAATTCACTAAGGGTAATTTTAGAAGTGCCTCTCAGTGCTCTTCTGTAGTTAACAGTTGTTTAATGAAACCTTGTTACTGGACTGTTCACAACCCAATCTTATGAAAGCAAAGGGATCCTTCATTCCAAAGGCCTATAGTTAAATTAACACTTTTGAAAGGTGCATGAATTTAGTACGAGGATTGATTTCAGACTTAAGCAAATGTCTTATTTTCCCAAGCAGAGCAGTGCTCCAAACATCTCAATGGTTGAACAATCTCAGCAGATAGGATCCACTCAGTCACTCTGGCCGATCAACTCTATTAAGCAGTTGTTCATTTCAAACTGAAGAGAGTCATCATGCATAATCCAGAGACCCGTAATAAGTGGTAGGCAAGAAAACCACAACATCAAAAGCACTCATAAGATTAGATTTGTCCATTCCCAAAGTATCTTGAACACTGCAAGTGCACTTTAACATCTTAGCACCTTTCTTTGGTAAACTGTTAAAAATGGCAAAAACTCCTACCAAACTGTTGTACCCAGTCTGGACAAAATGGCCAGACAAGTTTCTCAAGATTCAATTTTCAGAAAAGCAGAAGTGGCTGGGAGAATTGTTCCAAAAGGTTAGCGCACTAGCCTTTTGCATCTGAAGACCTGATTCAAATCTTTAAGAAAAAAAAAAAAATAGTTCAGGCCTCCAATCCCATGTATTCATATTACAAAGTCAAACAGTTAGGCACAATTGATAGCTTCTGTTCAAGAAGCTCAGTATTTCAATAGACAAGCTGCTTCAGATCAGGACTGGGGTACATTAGCAGAGCTGCACAGAGAAATTTGCAAAGCACAAGCATGCACTATCCCAAAGCTACCCAGCACTTATACCTTAAGATCATCACATTCCATGTCTTCTCTAGGTTTACTCCACTGTTTTAGGTATTCCAGATACTTTCGTTTTTCTTCACGTAATTTCTCTCTTTCCTGAAATTGAAACCTTCAGAATTAGATATGAAACCAGTTGTATTTTATTACTATACTCTGCTACAGCAGAAAAACCTGTAATTCTATTTCAATGAAACGGAGCAAAATAATTACTTGGTAAAATGATACTCTAAAAGGTAACAATGATACTATTCAATAATGACTTGGATAATGGAGTAGAGAGTATGCTTATAAAATCTGTAGATGACACCAAACTGGGAGGGATTACAAGCACTTTGAAGGACAGGTTTAAAATTCATAATGACCTTGACAAATTGGAGAAGTGATCTGAATTCAACAAGATGAAATTCACTAAAGACAAGTGCAAATCACAACACTTAGGAAGGGGGAAAAGAAAAATCAAATGCAGAACTACAAAATGAGGAATAACTGGCTAGATAGTAGCATTGCTGAAGAGAATCAGGGCGGGGAGGGGTTATAGTGAATCACAAACTGAATACGAGTCAATGTGAGGCTGCTGTAAAAAAGGCTAATATAATTCTGGGGTGTATTAACAGGAGTGTTGTATGTAAGAACCGAGGTAATTGTCCTGCTCTACTCAGCACTGGTGAGGCCCCAGCTAGAGTACAGCATCCAATTCTGGGCACTACAATTTAGGAAGGATGGACAAATTGGAAAGAGTCCAGAGGAGAAAAACAAAAATGATAAAAGGTTTAGAAAGCCTGACCTACGAAGAAAGGTTGGAAAAAACAAAACAAAACAAAACCTGGGCATGTTTACTCTTGAGAAAAGACAACTAAGGGGTGACCTGATAACAGTCTTCCAATATGTTAAGGGCTATAATAAAAAGGACCACGATCAATTGTTCTCCATATCCATTGAATGTAAGACAAAAAGTAATGGGCTTAATCTGCAGCAAGGGAGATTTAGGTTAGATAGATATTAGGAAAAAAAAAATTCTATCTATAAGGGTAGTTAAGCTCTGGAATAAGCTTCTAAGGAAGGTTGTGGCGTCCACATCATTGGAAGCATTTAAAAATAAGTTGGACAAAACACTTGTCAGGGACGTTCTAGGAGGTTTACTGGTCCTGCCACAGTGCAGGAGGCTGGACTTGACTTCTTGAGGTCCCTTCCAGCCCTACATTGCTATGATTCTAAATATTTTTGGTAGAACAATAAAGACAGAACACAAGTATGTTTTCATTCTGTACGATAAAACTACTAAGTGTGCTGTGATATTAACAAATATTACTTTTCACAGTAAGCCCCAGAACCCATTAAGCCCTGGATGGGGGTGGGGTGGGAACCAAAGGGGGAGGCCACATTATTTTTGTTGTGGAGTCTGCCAAAAAATCCTACAAATATAAATTACAATGATTTGGATATGAATCTGTGCATATTTAATTGTTTTTCCCTAAAGTTAATTAAGTATTTTAGGAAAAAAGTGTCAGTGCGGCCATCAGTGAGAGCTGGTGGCTGCACTCTGAAGCCACCAAAAAAATTTGTTGTGAGAACCCCTGCTCTAGTCCATGATGATGCTACCCAGGTTGTTGGTTGAGAGCAGCCTTACAGGGCCTCTTGCCCAAATCAGGCTTGCAAAGTCCATCCACTCCCAAAACATACATTTGGAAAAGTGGCTAGCCACTACCCTGAGGTGGGCTCCCCTTGCTACTGAAGCTCACTGGTAGGCCCTAGCCATCTCTCCTCCTGGAGAAACTCCCCTCCTGCCCCGCTGTGAGCTTCACTTTTTTATGCCTCCCTTCTCTAGATGGAGCATGTTCTGCAGGTATGTGTAACTGGCACTGCCTGAGTGCACGAACGCTCATTAACCTTTCTATCCATGGGATGAGGGTGCATCCCATCATCAGACATACATATACTGCAATTTTATTACCTTTTCTTTTTCTATCTTGAGTCTCTCTTTCTCTTCTTTCTTCTTCATCCTTTCTTCTTCCACAATCTTCTTCAGCTCCTCTCTCTTTTTCTCCTTATCTTCTCTCTCTTTTTTCTTGGCTTCTATAGCATGTGCCTTCTCTCTCTTTAATTTAGCTTTTTCAAAAGCTGTGCAGAAAAAAAGGACATCAATCTAAATTTCACTTTTACAAAAAGTTAATTGATATAACTGCTTTAAATAGGTAGACTGATAACTATCAAGTTAAAAGATTTTAATTGTTATGATTAAATTGTTTCTATGCCAACCAGTAAGAATATCAGGCAGAAGCTCAAGTGTTTCAAACATCAGAATCCTAAGACTTGACATATATCTATCTCTGGCTTACAAGAATCCCATCACCTTAAAAACAGTACATCTTTTCTGCTGGTCCTAGCTGATAAAAATTTGGGTTGGGAGTAGAGCAAAAACACAAGGAGGACATATTAGGTTAAATGCTTTGATTACAGCAACACAAGTGATAATACATGACTGGGGAAAGAACGTGTGTTACGTTAAGGGGGTATTATAGTCAATGGAGTTATCACTTGAATTTGCTTAAGCACTAAGGACTGACTTAAAAGTGGAGGTTAAAGAACAAAATGACAGAAGTCATTACTTCTATAGCAAGCAGGGATTGAAAACTGAAAAATACCCTTTTAAAAAAGTCTCTAGTTTTTCCTATCAAATTTTGATCATCCACTAGCAGGTTTCTACATTTAGCTGGTTTTGTAGAGTACATATTGCCAGTTGGCTCTCATTTGAAAATCCAGAGCAATATTGCTTATGCCCTTATAGTCTTACCTGTATTGAAAAGACTGAACTTCCAATACAATTATTTTTCTGTTGCCATTTTCAGGCCATTAACAATCACTTACTGTCTCTTTATACCAAGCATTATAGATGTCAAAATTTCATCAGGTCAGCAATTACTACTTCCAAGTAAATTAGCTTATTATTGCTATTCACCCAAGAGTTCTGAAGGAACTCAAATGGGAAATTGCAGAACTACTAACTGTAGTCTGTAACCTCTCATTTAAATCAGCTTCTGTACCAGATGACTGGAGGATAGCTAATGTGACGCCAATTTTTTTAAAAGGTCTCCAGAGGTGATCCTGGCAATTACAGGCCTGTAAGCCTGACTTCAGTACCGGGCAAACTGGTTGAAACTATAATAAAGAACAATATTGTCAGACATATAGATGAACATAATTTGTTGAGGAAGAGTCAACGTGGTTTTAGTAAAGGGAAATCGTGCCTCACCAATCTACTAGAATTCTTTGAGGGAATCAATAAGCATGTGGACCACAGGGATCCAGTGGATATAATGTACTTAGATTTTCAGAAAGCCTTTGACAAGGTCGCTCACCAAAGGCTCTTACGCAAAGTAAGCTGCCACGGGATAAGAGGGAAGGTGCTCTCATGGATTTGTAAGTGGTTAAAAGATAGGAAACAAAGGGTAGGTATAAATGGTCAGTTTTCAGAATGGAGAAAGGTAAATAGTGGTGTCCCCCAGGGGTCTGTTCTGGGACCAGTCTTATTCAACATATTCATAAATGATCTGGAAAAGGGGGTAAACAGTGAAGTGGCAAAATTTGCAGATGATACAAAATTACTAAAGATAGTTAAGACCCAGGCAGACTGCAAAGAGCTACAAAAGGATCTCTCAAAACTGGGGGACTGGGCAACAAAATGGCAGATGAAATTTGATGCTGATAAATGCAAAGTAATGCACATTGGGAAGCATAATCCCAACTATACATATAAAATGATGGGGTCTAAATTAGCGGTTACCACTCAAGAAAGAGATCTTGGAGTCATTGTGGATAGTTCTCTGAAAACATCCACTCAATGTGCAGCGGCAGTCAAAAAAGCAAACAGAATGCTGGAAATAAGTAAGAAAAGGGATAGATAATAGGACAGAAAATATCATGTTGCCTCTATATAAATCCATGGTACACCCACATCTTCAATACTGTGTGCAGATGTGGTTGCCCCATCTCAAAAAAGATATACTGGAATTGGAAAAGCTTCAGAAAAGGACGACAAAAAATTAGGGGTATGGAACAGCTTCCGTATGAGGAGAGATTAATAAGACTGGGACTTTTCAGCTTGGAAAAGGGATGGCTAAGGGGAGATATGATTGAGGTCTATAAAATCATGACTGGTGTAGAGAAAGTAGATAAGGAAGTGTTGTTTACTAGTTCTCATAACACAAGAACTAGGGGTCACCAAATGAAAGTAATAGGCAGCAGGTTTAAAACAAACAAAAAGGAAGTATTTCTTCACACAATGCACAGTCAACCTGTGGAACTCCTTGCCAGAGGATGATGTGAAGGCCAAGACCATAACAGGGTTCAAAAAAGAACTAGATAAATTCATGGAGGTTAGGGCCATCAATGGCTATTAGCCAGGAATGGTGTCCCTAGCCTCTGTTTGCCAGAAGCTGGGAATGAGCAACAGGGGATGGATCACTTGATGATTACCTGTACTGTTCATTCCCTCTGGGGCACCTGGCACTGGCCACTGTCAGAAGACAGGATACTGGGCTAGATGGACCTTTGGTCTGACCCAGTAGGGCCATTCTTATGTTCTTAGGTTCTTTATATAAGGAATTTCCATTGTTATATGTTTCAGAATAAAATATTTTTTGTTTAATTTTTTTTTTTTAAATATAAAACGTCTCTTTGTGGAGGGGAACATACTCATTCAATTACTTGCTCTAATGTGTTAGTAATCCCAATATGAAAAGTTACAATACTTGTGAATAATCCGTTTTAAATCAGAGTTTGTAGGGCAGTGATTAGCAAAATGAACACACAAAACTAGTGTAATACACAAGTATGTACAAAATGTGCACATCTATTTTTTTGGGTTAAAAATCATGAGAGTGTAATGTCATTAGCTATTTTGAAGCCAAATCCCATATTTCAGTGGCCATGTTCTAGCCAGGCCCATAGAACCCAAAGGCTGACATATATACAATTTCCATGATAATACATGCCATGTCACTTATCAGAAGACCAACTTTTCCCAAATTCAGTTTGGAGCTAGAAGCTGTACCAGCCAAAAGGATTCTGGTTGCTCTGATTCAATGGGATGATGGAAGGATAGAGTTAAGCTATAACATTCTGAATAGCCTGATATAGGACCAAATTGTAGCCAAACCTGGAAATCAGCACAAGGAAGTAACTGGGCCTACCTAAGGTGCCCCTTTATTCCCTTGTGCCTTACTGCCACTTCCAGCATGCAGAAGTACCTGGCTCTGCAGAGCCTTCATGTCCACTCTCTTGCACAGGTGGGCCCTTACTCCTTAAGTCCTAATCTCCCTTCCAGACTTCTCAAAGGCAGTGCAACAACATTCTACCCCTTACCTAAGCACATCAGACAATCTTGCCCAAAGGGCAGAAATCTTTAACTATACTTACCCTTTCTGAGACAATAAAAGGATAAGAAATGGAAATTCCCCAAGGCACTGAACAGATGCCAACCCCCAACCCTGATTTTGAAAGAGAGTGAGTTTGACTGAAAAGGGACTGTAGGCTTTTAATGCCTTGTCTACACAAGAAAGTTGCACTGGTTTAATTTAAATAGTTTTAAAAACTGATGTAAAGGCTGTGTGGACACTAGTTTAAACTGGGCTTGTTTTGGTCTAGCTAAACCAATTCCTTCTCACCTTAAAACTAAACCAAATAAGCCTCTCAAACCGAAGGGGGGGGGGGGGGGGAAGTATCCATACAAAGTTAAGGTTTGCACTTATTTAACTAAAATACTTTGAAATCACACCTTAACAATTTCATCATTTAGACAAGCTCCAAGTCTCTGTGGAAGGACATGTCCAGATTTATTAAAGTGTCTGTTAGAAGCTTTTGGTAAGACTTCTTATAGATTTAGATAGGGGTTCGTGTTCATTTTTGGTTAAACTTCTGAAGTATTCTTTCATATAGTTTTTCCTTCTAATCAGAGATTGATCTCTCTCTCACTCTCTGTGTATATATCAATCAATCAATCAATCAGGCTTTACAAGTCCATGGTTTTGTACATACTGAGCCTATAGCACTCATATTAGACTTAATAAAAAAAATGTGTTTGGTAAATTTCCCTCACATTTTGTCTGCTACTTAACTTTACAGAAGAGAGCAGTATAATCTGACTGCCTGTGATGCCTCTATTATATTATAATAGTATTGTATCAGGGAGACAATCCCAAGCATTGAAACAAGTCATATTTAATGGCAGTGTAAGTTTTAAAATGAAAATTTTAATGAAAGCCGATACCCAAAATGCCATTATTACAGTCAGCTTTTGGGTCTGCAGGAACTGGCGTTAACAATTACAGGAGGGCTGAACTTACCCATGGCCTGCATTTCTTCTTTTTGTTTCTGGAGTCTTGCCCTTTCCTTTGCCACTTTACTTCTATTTCCTGGAGTATTTGGTTTACTAGCAATCTTGTCCTGGAAAAAGAACACAGCAGCTATGATGGGAAAATATATTGCAGTTCATCACATTCTTTCAAGAGCTGTATAAACAAAGAATAACTGTAGCTTTACTTCACACTGAAGCATACTGCTCCTCAGGCATTTGTCTAATAATGGGAAGACCAAGAAGATTCTCTGCAATGTAATAATTAATAAATTTAGAGTTCTAGGTTGTGCTAGAATCCTGTGTAATTAGGGAAACGTTATGTCGTTTTCATTGTGGTGGCAAGGGAAGTTTTAGTTTTAGTGTGCAAGACACCAACTGCACCCTACAGTAGACATACTGGAAAGCTAATTTTCTGCTACCTTCACTGATGGTAGAACCCTCTCACATGCATTTATCTGTACTCCTTTTTCCACCACCTGTTGAAATTAAAAGGTTAAATATCATGCTTCCTCTCTGTTTGTGTCCCCAAATGTAAGCAAGATCTACTTTTATGCCAGATATACAAGAGATCATAAATTTCCCCAATTCATTTTCAAGACAGAAGTAGTTCACTTTTTGTCATTACTTACACGACTAATAGATATCCTCTTTGGAGGCCTCCCTCGCCTTTTGTTTGCAGGACTGAAGATAAACGTAGGTGGGTCATCAGAGAAGAAGTAGGAGAAATCTTGTTCTGCTATCTTATATTTTGCAACTGACATTGCCTTAATACGGGAATATGAAAGTATAGATATGTGTTATGAAGTTACATAATTAGGAAACCATGCTTTCAGAAAGACAATAAAAATAACTAGATGAATATTTGTTAGTTCAAGGGGAAAAAACAAACATTCTCTTTTACAATGGTTCAAATGCAGAATTAATCCAGCAAAAACAGAGATATTAAGAAGAGATTGAGATCTCAAACTGTCTTGCAGCTCCCACTGAATGTAATGGGAATAGTGCATGTGTTCCTGAAGGCAGAACTTGGCCCCAACATAATGTACATGCAGACTTTAAAATTACAAATTCATTTTGAACTAACTTTAAACAAATGTGTTTCTCTCTTATGTCTCTGCCAAGATGGAATTCAGAGATGAGAGTCTGATAGGGTGACCAGATAGCAAGTGTGAAAAATCGGGACAGACGGTGGGGGTAATAGGTACCTATGTAAGAAAAAGCCCCAAATATCTGGACTGTCCCTATAAAATCGGGACATCTGGTCACCCTACAGTCTAACCCTCAGTCTGGTTCCTTTACACCACATAAAAGGGCTTGAGCAGTGTAAAAAGGCCCTAAAACCCATATGTGTTCATGAGAGGATTCACCCAGCACAGGCACAGCGGAAGACAGCAATTAGGCTATCTTCCAAGGACCTCTTGCAAGTAAAGGCATGTGTGGGGCTGGAAGGACTGTATCCAGAGTGGGATCAGCACAGCACTGCAGATTCTGGGTAGTGCTACAGGAAGGAAAAAGAGCAGGCTAGAAAATTGCCATAGCTTAGACAGCCAGCCTTCGGTGCCTAAATTACATGGAGGGCCTCTTCAGCCATGGAGGAGCACAGGATTGGAAGGTGGCCTTCGCCCCCTGTCCTCTGTACTGTGAATTCCATGTTGCACATCTAAGAGATGCAGCACAGAATCTCACAGCAAACCTTTAGAGTTCTGAGTTTTACCAGTTCCTGGCTTTGGTCCCCCTGCCCAAGGTGGTGGGGCTCGGGCGGGCTCAGGTTTCAGTTCCCCCGTCGTGTACTAATGTTTGTTGTCAGAAGGGGGTCACGGTGCAATGAAGTTTGAGAACCCCTGATCTAGGGCCTGATCCAAAGCCCGCTGATGTCAATTGGACTCCTGTACACACATAGGTCTCATTAATGTTACAGATTTAGGGTCTGTCTTTACTGCATAATTAACTAGATCTGTAACTTGAGTTTTGCTCCTATCCAACTCCAATCCACACATTAAAATCTGTAGCTCAAATTAAGGGTTGCTTTAAACTTGAGCTAGTTGGACTGCCAGGGAGGGTGGATTGAAACTGGAGTGCTGCTCACAACAGAGGTAATTAAACTGCTGCATCTCCAGGACACAAATTACAACAGCTCCATCAACTGCTAACCCAATCGCTATGCTAATCTAAACACACTGCACAGTTTGAGAGTTGTTTCAGTGTAGTCGCTCTCAGGCCCTCTCTACACTGGCAAGTTTCTGCACAGTAAAGCAGCTTTTTCCACTGTAACTCTCGAGGTGTACACACTGCCAAGCCACTTAGTGCACACAAACTGCGCAGTTGTAGCGCTCTTTTAAATAAAAAATAAATAAATAAAAACAACCACCACACACACAAAAAGACAAAAAACACACCACCCCAATGAGAGGCGTAGAGCTTTCTGCGCCGGGGGCTACAACACTGCGGTACCAGTATAGACACCATGGCAATTACAGCGCTGTGATTGGCCTCCGGGAGGTGTCCCACAATGCCTGTTCTCCCCTCTCTACTGCCCTGTCCTCAGGTGACCAACCGTCATCCCCACCCCGTACATTCCTTTGCAAATTTGAAAGTCTCCTTCCTGTTTGCTCGGTGATGTGTGCAGTGGTCTCAATGCATCTTTCCAAATGGCCATGCCTGCTCCATGCACCAGGCGATCCCCTGGCTGGAGCGATGCCGAGTTGCTGGACCTCATCGGCATTTGGGGAGAGGAGACTGTGCAGTCCTAGCTGCGCTCCAGCTGTGGGAATTATGATACCTATGGACAGATTTCACGATGCATGATAGAAAGGGGCCATGATTGGGTCACATTGCAGTGTAGGGTAAAAGTGAAGGAGCTGCGGTGCTGCGCCCACAAGCTGCCGGTTCTACAAAGAGCTGGACGCGATACTCAGTGACGACCCCACCTCCACTGCAAAGGCCCCTGTGGATACTTTGTTGGCTCACATGCCAGTCGAGAGTGGACTGAGCCAGGAGGAGGAAATCTTGGATGAAGAGGGGGAGGGAGAACCAGAGGCAGAGGATGACTCGGGTGGCCAGAGATGCATGCAGTCAGGAGCTCTTTTCTACCCTGGAGGAGCCTAGCCAGTCACAGCAGTCGGATCTTGGCAAAGTGCAAACAGAAGAGGAGGCCACTGGTAAGTGGATCTGATTTTGGGAATTGCTTCAGTGAGTTGTAGGAGGCAGGAGGGTTGCTGAAAGCAGGCTTATCTCCCACCACATGCCTAGTCTGAACAGCGGAACAGGCTGTTGATAGACTCCCTCACTTCACGGGAATCTCCCTCAGAGATCTCCAGGAAACTCTCGTGTAGATACTGGGCAATCTGCTGCCGCAGGTTCCTCGGCAGAGCTGCTTTGTTTCTTGTCCCATTAACGGTAACTTTCCCGTGCCACTTTGCCGTCATAGGGGGGAGGAGACAGACAACATTGCTGCACACAGGCTAGCCCGCGTAGAGGCCAGGGCAGAAGCCGCAAGCTTGGAGAAGACCCTCCCTTGATTCCCTGCTCACCCTCAGCAGCAAGATATCTTCCATAACGATCACATCCTGTGGAAAGTGTGGGGACAGGAATGATTATCAACCCCCCCCCCGCCCCTCCCTACAGTGTTGGCTCTCCCCAAGAGCCACGTGCCCTGTGTACAGCAGGGTCCGGGAAGAGTGATTTACACTGCCCCTGCAGCTACTCACCATTTTGGGAATCTTGTGGCTCATGTGTGCTTGCCTGGGGTCAACCAGTTAGTGATAGGTGTGAGAGTACTGGCTGTGTTTTAAAGCACTAAATCAGTGTTGTTTGTGTTGCAAACACTACTGCTTCTGTAAAATGTTGCATTTAAACTTCACAGAGATGACCTTTGGAGCCCAGCCTCCCTCTTTGTTATCAGCGGCTGAATGGCTGCGCAGAATTAGAAAGCAGCCAAGGAGGACTTTCTCTGTGAGGTTATGATGCACTCTGCCGCTGAGAAACAGGAATTGAAGGAGTGGTGGGACAGCGAGAAGAGGGACCGAAAAGAGAATGTGACACAATAAAAAGAAGCCACGGAGGGGTTCTAAATGTTATGGAGCACCAAGTGGACACACTCCAGGCAATACTAGCACTGTAAGCCAAGTAGCTCTGCGCCCGCCCTCCCCTGCAGCCGCTGTTGCCAAACTCTTTCCCATGCACCCCACACACACCGCCAACATACTGTTATCAACCTCCTGGCTGCACTCTCTACCCGCAGCATTCCACTCCTCCCTCCTCACAGTCCAGCACTGTGGACTCCCACTACCCACTGCACTCAACACCCGTCCATCTGCAGTTTGGCCCTGCTGAAGTACAGCACCAGCTGCACTGTACGCCAAAGGAGAAGGTTGGGTATGATCCCTAGACATACACAAATCTGTAGCTCTCCTGGAACCCCTCCTCCTCTTGAGACCTTCCCCCATACCCCCTTCCTGCTGATGAATGTTTTCGTTTGACTCTCTCCTCTGGTTGCCGTCTTTTAATAAAAGAATTGTGTTGGTTTGAAAGCAATCTTTATTCTATAAGTGAAAGCAAAAAGAGCACTGCAAAGCAACATACAATAAT
The DNA here is from genome assembly GCF_002925995.2 of Terrapene triunguis. Taxonomy (NCBI): domain Eukaryota; kingdom Metazoa; phylum Chordata; order Testudines; family Emydidae; genus Terrapene; species Terrapene triunguis. The sequence continues at coordinate 56,144,064 of NW_020664447.1, forward strand.
GTTAGGCCCCCTTCTTGCCTCATGTGCACCAATCACCTCTTAGCATTACAAGCACTGCAATCCCAAGCACAGCAATAAATATTAGTGACTTTCAGCGTTAAATTGCTGCCTCAAGGCATCCCTGATCCTTATGGCCCCGCGCTATGCCCCTCTAATAGTCTTGGTCTCTGGCTGTTCAAACTTAGCCTCCAGGCACTGAGCCTCTGCGGTCCAGCCCTGACTGAAGCTTTCACCCTTCCCTTCACAAATATTATGGAGAGTACAGCACGCAGCTATAAGAATAGGAATATTGTCATCAGCAAGGTCCAGCTTCCCATACAGGCATCACCAGCGAGCTTTTAAACAGCCAAATGCACACTCATCAGTCATTCTGCACTTGCTCAGCCTGTTGTTGCACTGCTCCTTGCTGCTGTCAAGTTGCCTTGTGTATGGCTTCATATGCCACAGCATTAAGGGGTAGGCGGGGTCTCCCAGGATCACAATGGACATTTCGACTTCCCCTAAGGTGATCTTCTGGTCCGGGAAGATAGTCCCTGCTTGCAACTTCTTGAACAGGCCAGTGTTCCAAAAGATGCGTGCATCATGCACCTTTCCGGACCAGCCTGCGTTAATGTCTGTGAAACGCCCACGGTTATCCACAAGCACCTGGAGAACCACTGAGAAATACCCCTTCCGATTAATGTACTCAGTGGCTAGGTGGTCTGGTGCCAGAATTGGAATGTGCGTGCCATCTATCGCCCCTCCAAAGTTAGGGAAGCCCATTTGTGCAAAGCCATCCACAATGTCATGCACATTGCCCAGAGTCACGGTCTTTCGGAGCAGGATGCGATTAATGGCCCTGCACGCTTCCATCAACATGAGTCCAACGGTCGACTTTCCCACTCCCAGACTGCTACCGATCAGTTGCTAAGCAGTTCGAGTAGCCAGCTTCCACAGTGCAATCACCATGTGCTTCTCCAGCGACAGGGCAGCTCTCATTCTCGTGTCCTTGTGCCGCAGGGCTGGGGCGAGCTCATCACACAGTCCAATGAATGTGGCTTTCCTCATGCGAAAGTTCTGCAGCCACTGCTTGTCATCCCAGACGTGAATCACGATATGATCCCACCACTCAGTGCTTGTTTCCCAAGCCCAAGAGCAGTGTTCCACTGTGGTCAGCACCTCCGTGAATCCCACAAGCAATCTTGTGTCGCAGCTACTACGCGGGGCGAGATCAATGTCAAACTCCTCTTGCCTTTGTAGTTTAAGGTCAAAGTGTTGACCAGTATGCTGCTCGCTCTGACCAGCAGTTTGGGATCCATTCCTGCAGACCAAAGAGGCAGGACATGCAGTACACAAACCGTTGAAAGATGGCGCCAAATGCAGACAGAAGCACAGGGATTCCTGGGATGCGAAGCAATGCATCACGGGGCTTTGGGACAGGACCCAGGATGCCCCGCGACCCCCTCCGCCTTCCCACAAGTCTTAGCAGCAAAAGAGAGAGGTGCTCTGTGGGATAGCTGCCCAGAGTGCACCGCTCCGAACAGCGCTACAAGTGCCGCAAGTGTGAACACACTACTCCGCAGGCAGCTGTCAGTGTGACCACAAAACAGCGGTTTTCCTTCTGCGCTCTCTGAGCGGCGCTGTAACTTTGCCAGTGTAGACGTGACCTCACTCGAGCGAGGTTATTTCAAGTAGGATAACGCAAGTGTATTAACTTGAACTGTTGCAGTAAAGACGAGCCCTGGATCATTTTATCTGAAGAGAGACATGATTACAGTAGAGCAGGGGTTCTCAAACTGGGGGTCGGGACCCCTCAGGGGGTCATGAGGTCATTACATGGGGGGGAAATCGCAAGCTGTCAGCCTCCACCCCAAACCCCACTTGCCTCCACCATTTATAATGGTGTTTAATATATTAAAAAGTGTGTTTAATTTATATGGGGGGGGGCCCCCGCACTCAGAGGCTTGCGATGTGAAAGGGGTCGCCAGTAAAAAAAAAAAAAAGTTTGAGACCCACTGCAGTAGAGTGACACTAGCTTATTGTGCCATGTCTTACTCACTGAATTTTGTATAGCTTAAGGAACACACCAGATGTATAGTTTGGCTGATGAAAGCAGAAAACCTACTAAACTTTTCACCTATTTATAAAGAATAAATAAATAAATAAATAATAATACTTTATAATGAGAGCAGCTAACTTTCTTTTCAGTAAGAAGTCTAAGAGGAGGAAATATGAGAGTTCATATAATCATATTTCTAGATGATAATGCTCTCTCTCTCTCTTCTACAAACAATTTAACCACTTATTTACCTTAGTTCTAATGACTCCATCATGTGGTTCACAGTGTTGCTTCAAAAAAAGTTTAAGTCTATCACGAGAAAAGAGATGTTTCCTCCGGCTATGGTGTGTTTAAAACAAAACAAAAACAAAACAAAACAAAAACAAACAAAAAAAACCACAACATTACCAACTAAAGTCAATCTACATTCACTTATAACTAATGTAAATTTACAGATCACACTTCAGATAAGAACACAGAAACAGAGTGTCATATGATTTCTGCCTTCTGTTATTTTCTCAGTAAAGTTTTAATTTAGTATTTTCTTAGACAACTATTGTTCTCAACAACCTTAATGAGAATCAAGATTTCCACATAAAAAAGTATAATTACTGTACCCAAATATTATTTTAGATATCCAAACTTTGACTTTTGTTTTAAAACCAGGGAAATCCTATCACTTAAAATGTGTGTCTATATAGAGAGTAAGATTTCATACAATTGTGTATACACACACACACACACACAAAAAACATCTCTGTATCATTGACTCTGTAGATCTCCCAATATTAAACAAAAACAACAAATAATATGAGTTATTTGTTCTGCAATGGCATCTAAAGGTCCCGTCTGAGACGGGCCCCATTGTGCTAGGCACTATAAACTCTCATCAACAAGAGACGCCTTCCCTGAAGATTTATTTACCATCTAAATAGACAAGAGAGACAGTGAGATAAAAGAAATATTAGTATTCTCATTTCACAGATGGGGAAAGTGAGGTACAAAGGCCCTAATTCAGCAAAGCATTTAAAGTATGTGTTTAAGTCAATCCTTTAAAATTAAGCATGTGCTTAAGTGCTTGCTGAACAGAGAGAGACTACTGCATCAGAGACAAAGAGATTAAATGACTTGCCTAGTGTCACAAGAAGTCTGTGACACAACTGGCAATTGAACCCAGATGTCTCAAGTGACAGCCCAGTGATTTAGCCACAAGACCATCCCTTCCATTCTTAAGCCTGTGTATTCTTTTCTTATTGCACCTATTTCTGATGCTACTAGAGACTGATTACAGTACAAATAATTTAGTTCCAGAATGAGTCTGTGTTAATACATCAAATACCCACTAGAATCACTCAGATTACACACTATGGAAGTTGATGCACAATTTACTCTTTAAAAAAGAAAAAGAAAAGTTTTTAAAATAAAATCTTTTTATCACAGTTTGTTAGAATGAGATTATTAAAAACCTTCACTTTTAAAAAGAGCAACAATTACATCCTGTCAAAATGTCAATCACTTAAAAACGATTGCAGAACTCAGCTCCCCAGTTTCAAACTATTTAAAGTCAATATAGCTAAAATGTACAGAGTTTACAATACAAATACTACAGAAGACCTGTGCAATTCTAATTTACATACAAGGACAATATGACAAAACAGTAATTTTTACCTTATCTGAGATGCTTTTACAGTAACAGATTCATATAGTTCTTTTTTAATAGGCTGGACTTTGTACTTGAACAAGGAGGGATCAATTAATGCTTTTTTCTTCCTAAAAAGTAAAATAAAATGATGAAGTATTTTTAATACAAAAATCACATTTCTAAACAGATTTTGGAACACGGATCTTAAAAGTAATTATATTTATCAAGAGAACATGCCTCTGGAAAGTACATTAGCACATACAGTGGCACCCATAACTTCCACTGATGCCAATCAACTCACTGACTTCTAAACAAAATAATAAAAATGCCATATACATGTGTACTTGCATTTAGTTTTAAAATCAGACAGAACAAGATCAATTATAAAATATTTCTTTATTTGACTAAGTCCATACGCCAAAGTTCATGCTGTTACCATCAGCTACTGGCATGAACCAAGCAAAGGAGAGGAAAACAGCCATACTGCTGTAATAACTAAAATGCAACACTTTAAAGGACCAGTCTAGGAGGATGAATACTCTAGCTGACAACATTTTGAAAGGAAGAGGCTTCACAAGACAATGCATTACTTCCTCAACTTTTTGGAAAAATTGATTGACAAAAAGATAGTCATGATAGCATACATTGTCCAAGAGTCACCTTTTATGACAAATTAGTACAGTAGATTCAGCATATTTTCTTTATGAAGGCTTATGTATTTTTCCATCACCAGGGATCCTAGAAATCAGTTTCCCATGGAAAACTGTGGAATTCTTGTTTTTACAGAGAATCTTTAGTTTTTACATTTTGTGACAAAATAAAACCATATATTAACTAAATTTTTCTGAAAGTACCAGTGTCATTTATTCAATGTGCACAACCTCCCCCTCTTCTCATTGATTTTTGAATGCACTTTAAATTTACAGTGGAACTGCATTTATCCGATCTAATTGTGACCAGGGCCAGATTGGATAATCAAATATTGGGAGAATCAGGAGAATCAGCAAAGAGCTTTCTATCTCTTATTTTAAGATGAGGGAAGGGGCTCGGGCACGCAACTCCAAGCAGCACTGACAGTCAGAGCCCCTGCCACCCAGAGTCTGACTGCCCGAGCCCAGCCCTGTTAGCCTCAGGAGGCTGGTGGTTTGATTAATACGGAAAGCTAGATAATGGAGGCTCGGATAAACAGGGTTCTAGTGTATATCAATAAAACTGTGTTCAACTGATACCTATATATATTGTGGCTAGGGAAACTAAAGTTCAGCGTTTATTTCAATCGTGGAAAAATGCAGACTTTTATGGGGTTTTTTATTTGACAAAATTTTGGTTCATCACGGAAAACTAGGATCCCTGTTCATCACCAAGATGAAGATGCTTTCGTACGCCTGTGTTTGTGAGGCTAAGCATCACTAAAACACATCTAAGTCAATATTTTAACACTATTTGATTTTATTAAAAATTAGACAGTCTGTGCTTTAAACAGAATGATAATGGTACTATTTATATACAAAAAACATACAACAGTGAAACTAAGTGATGTGAAGTTATGATTTTATTTTGTTTCAACTATCTTGTTTTATTATTAAATAATAATACTGAGCTCTCACATAGTGCTTTTCATCCATAATTTCAAAGTGCTACTGCTTTAGCAGGCGCAGGACTGGACAATTCAAAATTAATATTGGATCTGGATGGGAATATAAATTACATGGAAGGACTGGTATCTTTCTGGCAATACACTGTAATGCTATTCAGTCCTTGTAGAATTCATAAAATGCTTGAAGATGGACTCTATTGCCCATTGTAGCTTGCGTTTCTTTTACCATTCTTGAAACTATTTTTTAATTCCTAGAAGAACACATCCAAGAGATTTTTGGAATCGTATATAAGGGTTACACAGATATGAGATTTGCCTCAGCGTTCTGATTCATACACACAAGTCTGCACAGTATAAAGATGGTGAATATATACAAGATACAGATGCACAATTGGACAAATTTTACAAAAAAAACCCCAAACCGATGAACAGCCCTATAAGATGGAGCCAGTGTCCTCTGAAAATGAGAAACAAGGGTCTCTTACCCAGATTTAGGATGGATCTCTTTTTAGAACAAAAATCACTCCTTGTTAAGCAACTTTTTTCTGAAGGAGTTGCTTATAATGGTCAAATGATTTCCCAGCTGGTAAGGTCTTAAATCCAGATTGTTTCTTGAGAGTTTTGTTTGATTTAAATATACACACCCCTATCTCAAAGGAGGTATTAGCCTTGCTCATGACACCGTATCTGTTGGACTTGTGTGAACTAGCACTCTTATCCAAATTCTTGGAAATGCATAATATCTGTTAAAGCATGGAGGTTTGAAACTACTAAAGTCATTCAGACCCTACTCTCAAATAAAAATTTTGGTAATCAAAAAACCATATCAAACCAAATCACTTACATCTAGACTGCTAGGGCTAATTAAGAAGTCAATAAACCCCCAATTTAAACAAGATTTTTAAAAGTACTAACATTGTATGATATATTGTTTGAAATTTATTAAATATCGTTTAGTCAGGATAGCACTAAAGGACCCTTTCGTTTTCTTTTGATTGTATGAAGATAATTTTGGAGAGAGTGAGTTTACTAAGATTGGATTTGTCACATCTTGAAGACTTTCATATAAGATCAGGTCTTCCACACTTAGATTAATCTTTTATAATCTAAAGATAAGAAAACTAAAACAACATTAGAGTGTTACCTACATATGAATTATAAACAGGCTAATTTCCCCACCATACATCATCATATTTGCTGCCATTCATTCAGATGGGTTCAAGTAAATGGGAACCTTCTCAGTCTAACATCCGGTAGAAAACAAAAGCAATCAGAATAAGCAGCATTAAGAGTGTTTTCTAAACTCCTTTATCCATTTTAAATAGGTTCACAGTCCCAACACCCAATGTAACTGAAAACTAGAGTAAAGGAATAGTTTTCCCCCATATGACTCTGAAACTTTTGTAACCCTGACCCATATCAGGGAACTAGGACAAGGAAATAAAGACCAATCTCACAAATTTATTCCACCAACATATATATTGGTGTGAACAGGCTGAGTCCCTATCCAGTCCTCAACAGATCATAAAGACCCTGAGCTAGTTTTCAAACTTACCCTCTTCTGGTGTCCAGCTTTAGTAGGAACTCAAAAACAATAAAAACATAACAAACTCTTAGCCTTAGCTTCCTCTTCAAGTGTAGGTGTTCCTAGGGTTTTCCTCTCAAATATCCTCAGTCCTAGGCTTCCTCTAGTTCAAAGAAACACCTCCTTTAGATCCTGTCTGGAGTTAATGAGGCACACCTGCTAGCATAAATTAGCAGTAATTACCCTAAATCCTAAAGCAGGGTTTTGGCACCTGACTCTAGGATGACTCAACAGAAGAGCCCTGCATTCTTATAAAAGGGCTCAACGATGTGCTATCCAGTGAGAATTTGCAGATCTTATTGTATTGCAAAATCTTCACTAGAGAAGAAGAGAAGAAGTTGGGGTTATTACTTTGTTACACATGGAAGAGTTCTGAACTTTGAGAGTTATTGTATTATTCTGCCATTTAAGTCAAAATAATAATACTTTGATTTTATAGAACACCTTATCAACATGAAATAAGCCTTGTAACATCCATGTTGAGGTATGTATTACTATCAATACATTAGAAGCAAGAGGAAGACCAAAGACAGGGTAGGCCCACTGCTTAGTGAAGAGGGAGAAACAGTAACAGGAAACTTGGAAATGGCAGAGATGCTTAATGACTTCTTTGTTTCGGTCTTCACAGAGAAGTCTGAAGGAATGCCCAACATAGTGAATGCTAATAGGAAGGGGGTAGGTTTAGCAGATAAAATAAAAAAAGAATAAGTTAAAAATCACTTAGAAAAGTTAGATGCCTGCAAGTCACCAGGGCCTGATGAAATGCATCCTAGAATACTCAAGGAGCTAATAGAGGAGGTATCTGAGCCTCTAGCTATTATCTTTGAAAAATCATGGGAGATGGGAGAGATTCCAGAAGACTGGAAAAGGGCAAATATAGTGCCCATCTATAAAAAGGGAAATAAAAACAACCAAGGAAACTACAGATCAGTTAGTTTAACTTCTGTGCCAGGGAAGATAATGGAGCAAGTAATTAAGGAAATCATCTGCAAACACTTGGAAGGTGGTAAGGTGATAGGGAACAGCCAGCATGGATTTGTAAAGAACAAATCATGTCAAACCAATCTGATAGCTTTCTTCGATCAGATAACGAGTCTTGTGGATAAGGGAGAAGCTGTGGATGTGGTATACCTAGACTTTAGTAAGGCATTTGATACGGTCTCGCATGATATTCTTATCGATAAACTAGGCAAATACAATTTAGATGGGGCTACTATAAGGTGGGTGCATAACTGGCTGGATAACCGTACTCACGGAGTTGTTATTAATGGTTCCCAATCCTGCTGGAAAGGCATAACGAGTGGGGTTCCGCAGGGGTCTGTTTTGGGACCGGCTCTGTTCAATATCTTCATTAACGACTTAGATATTGGCATAGAAAGTACGCTTATTAAGTTTGCGGATGATACCAAACTGGGAGCGATTGCAACTGCTTTGGAGGACAGGGTCATAATTCAAAATGATCTGGACAAATTGGAGAAATGGTCTGAGTTAAACAGGATGAAGTTTAACAAAGACAAATGCAAAGTGCTCCACTTAGGAAGAAAAAATCAGTTTCACGCATACAGAATGGGAAGAGACTGTCTAGGAAGGAGTACGGCAGAAAGGGATCTAGGGGTTATAGTGGACCACAAGCTAAATATGAGTCAACAGTGTGATGCTGTTGCAAAAAAAGCAAACATGATTCTGGGATGTATTAACAGGTGTGTTGTGAGCAAGACACGAGAAGTCATTCTTCCGCTCTACTCTGCTCTGGTTAGGCCTCAGCTGGAGTATTGTGTCCAGTTCTGGGCACCGCATTTCAAGAAAGATGTGGAGAAATTGGAAAGGGTCCAGAGAAGAGCAACAAGAATGATTAAAGGTCTTGAGAACATGACCTATGAAGGAAGGCTGAAAGAATTGGGTTTGTTTAGTTTGGAAAAGAGAAGACTGAGAGGGGACATGATAGCAGTTTTCAGGTATCTAAAAGGGTGTCATAAGGAGGAGGGAGAAAACTTGTTCACCTTAGCCTCTGAGGATAGAACAAGAAGCAATGGGCTTAAACTGCAGCAAGGGAGGTCTAGGTTGGACATTAGGAAAAAGTTCCTAACTGTCAGGGTGGTTAAACACTGGAATAAATTGCCTAGGGAGGTTGTGGAATCTCCATCTCTGGAGATATTTAAGAGTAGGTTAGATAAATGTCTATCAGGGATGGTCTAGACAGTATTTGGTCCTGCCATGCGGGCAGGGGACTGGACTCGATGACCTCTCGAGGTCCCTTCCAGTCCTAGAATCTATGAATCTATGAATCTCCAATTTACAACTGTGAAGAATCTGTGTAGAGTCAGGGAAAAAATAAAAACAGATCTTTTGATTCCTAATACTGCGCTGAAAGCAAAAAAAATAAAATAAAGGTCCTCTCCTGCTAAGCTGGTAGGTTAAGATTCACTTGCCTATCCAGAGTACATACAAGGTCCTCTTCACAGCATATTCTATAAAGGCTGTTGGGGCCAGATTCCTAGTTAGGTGGCAGACAAAGAAGGGCAGCAGCCATTTATGCAGGCAACAGGCTAAAATTTTAGCCATTGACAGACTACACTGCAGCCTTGTGGCCTACTAGCAGGTTCAGGGCAGGATGAATTCCACCCACCAAGATTCCAAACCCTTATGCCCCACACAAAGCCAAGTTACTTTATGAGGTGAAGACATGAATTTCTCTCCCAGTGCAGAGCCTGGTTATCCATCCATGGACATCTGCACAGCAAGGGTTAAACTCGTGTAACCTACTGGCAATGCTTTCAAGCTTACGTGATAGGAATACCTAACATCATACCTACCAAGAATGCACTGAAACTTTGCTACTCCTGTAAAGGTTTCCGAAAGTGGATACTTCACTGAATGTGTATAGTTCAGATGAAACAACATATTAGGAGCTCTTTCCAAGGTAACTATTACTACTGGAGGAATTCTGCAGCACTGTGCACTGCAGAATTTGCGCAGAAATTGACATTATGAACAGAATTTCCTTTCCTCCCACAGAAATAGGCTACAAACCTGCTGGCCACAACTAGAGATCGCTGGACCCAGCAGAGCCCAGCTCGCAAGTAGAAGACACTGCCGTGGGAGGGCAAGGGGGAGGGAGCTGGAGTGTTCCCAGCAGCTGCGGTACCCAGCATGCCCTGAAGGAAGAAGGCAGCATGCAGGAAACTCCACACAAGCATCAGGGACCCAGCATCATGCTATTTCTCCGTCGGGATCCTGGGCTCCAGTGTTCCCTCTAATTTTTTATGTCCATGTGCGGAATGAATTTTGTTATGTGCACCAATATGGAGGTCATGTGTTACACATCACCTTCATATCAGTGCACATACATCACCTTCATATTGGAGCACATAACAAAATTCATGTGGTGGGGGTGGGGTCGAGGGGTTCGGAGTGTGGGAGGGGGCTCAGGGCTGAGGCAGAAGGTTAGGGTACGGAGGGAGGCTCTAACTGGGGGTGTGGGCTCTGGGGTGGGGCTGGGATGAGCGGTTTGGGGTGCAGGCTGTCCCGGGGCTGCCGTGGGGAGGGAGGACTCCCCCCCCCCAACCCTCCCTCACTGCAGCAGCTCGGGGCCAGGTCAGAGGTGCCTCTCCCTGGCTGCGGCAGCTCCAGTGGGCCTGGGCCAGGGGAGGGACATCTCTCCCTGGCAGTTACGGCAGGCCTAGGCTGGGCCGATGGAGGGGCTCCTCTCCCCGGCAGCTACTGGGGGGGCTGGGCTGGAGGAGGTGTGCCTCTCCCCGCCAGCCTGTACGGCCCTTGAGAGCCTGCCACGCGGCCACACAGCTTACAGGGAATGTAGCTGGGCTCTGGTGAGGAAGAGGTGTTCGTGTGTGGGCTGGGGGGACACCCCACAGCTGGGCTATGGTGGAAAAGTGTCTGGGTTGAGGGGGGCCTGCAGCTGGGCTCTACAGGGTGCAGATGTATGGGCTGGGGGGTGCCCCACAGCTGGGCTCAGTGGGGTAGGGAGTGTGTGCAAGTGTCTGGGATGGGGGGGAAACAGCTGGGATCGGGGGGGTATATTCTTGACCCCATGCTGGGCTCTGATGGGGAGGGGGCAAAGAAAACAGGAACTGGGTTGTCCTAGGAGTTCCTTAACTCTCTACTGCTGGGGGGATTTTTTTGTGTCTGTATTTTTACAGACATAGCTGCTGATAGGTATTTTGAAAATAATTGAAACTGGCATGATTATATACTGTTATTTTGACAAATAAAATATGCAGAATTTTAAAATATCATGTGCATACATTTTTTTTTGGCACAGAATTTCCCCTGGAGTAAACTATCTAGAACAGGGGTGGGCAAACTACGGCCCGCGGGCCACATCCCGCCCGTCAGACCTTTTAAATCTGGCCCTCAGCTCCCGCCGGGGAGAGGGGTCAGGGGCTCAGGGCCACCCAGAGGGGGGGGCAAGTGAGGCAATTTGCCCCAGGCCCCGCAGGAGCCCCAGCGAGAATGTCGGAGCCCCCCCTGCCTCCGCCTTCCCCCATCCCCCAGCGCGCTGCGTCCAAGAGCAGCCCTGGACAGCACTGCAGCGGTGAGGCTCGGGCGGGGCCTGAGGTCCTCCCGCTTGGAGCCGCGTGGTAAGGAGGCGGGGCTGCGAGCTCCAGCGGGCCGAGCGGCAGGAGTCCTGGACGCGGCTCGCTGAGGCTCTGGGAGAGGGGGGAGGCAGGGGTAAGCGACATGGTAAGCCCCTCTGAGCCGGGCTCCCCCGACCCCATCACCCCCCCACCAGCTCCGAGCCTAGGCCCTCTGAGCCAGGCACCCCCCGCCCCCACCCCCCCCCCTCCAGCCCCCCCGCCCCGGGCCCAGCCCCCCGGACCCGGCCCCCCCCCCCCCGACCCCATCTCCCCACAGCCCTGACCCCCAGCTCTGAGCTCAGCCCCTCTGAGCCGGGAATCCCCCGACCCAGAGCCCAGCTCCCCACCCAGCCCTGGGCAACAGTAGCGCCATCCCCAGGCAGCGACAGCCTATTGGCACCAACCATCACAATCACCCAGCGACAGCCCATTATGTAATTGCAAATGTATACATACCATTAAAGCATTTAATGTTTTTAAATAATATAGTTTGTGTATTTTCAAATTATTAAAAATTAATTTTTGAATGTATTTCGCTGGTTATTTTTTACATTTCCAAATAACATGTTACTATAGTATTGCAACTTTTTTTTATGGAAGGGGCCCCCGAAATTGCTTTGCCCCAGGCCCCCTGAATCCTCTGGGAGGCCCTGCAGGGGCTTGCCCCACTCCACGTGGCTCCCAGGAAGCCGCCGGTATGACCCCCCTCTGGCTCCTACATAGTACATGGAGGTGCGGCCAACCAGCTCTACGCACTGCCCAGTCCGTAGGTGCCACCCCCGCAGCTCCCACTGGCTGCGGCTTACAGCCAATAGGAGCTGCAGGGGCGGAACCTGCAGACGGGGCAGCGTGCGCAGAACCGCCTGGCTGCACCTCCGCGTAGGAGCCGGAGGGGTGACATGCTTCCAGGAGCTGCTTGAGGTAAGTGCCGCCTGAAGCCTGCGTTCCTGAGCCCCCTCCCCCTCCTCCTCCCCCCCCAGTCCCCTGCCCCAGCCCTGAGCCCCCTCCCACCCTCCAAACCCCTCGATCCCAGCCCGGAGCCCCCTCTTATACCTCAAACCCTTCATCGCTGGCCCCACCCCAGAGCTCGCACCCCCAGCCAGAGCCCTCCACCTCCCCACCCCATCTCCCAACAGCCTGCCCCATGCCTGATCGCCTTCCGAACCCTCGGTCCCAGCCTGGAGCACCCTCCTGCAACCCAAACCCATTATCCTCCAGCCCACTCCAGAGCCCGAACCCCCAGCCGGAGCTCTCACACACCCCTGTACCCCAACCCCCTGCCACAGCCCTTATCCCCCTCCCGCCCTCTGAACCCCTCGGTCCCAGCCTGAAACACCCTCCTGCACCCCAAACCCCTCATCCCCAGCCCCACCCCAGAGCCCAGCCCCCCAACCACCATCCACCCCTACCTCCAATTTTGTGAGCATGTATGGCGGACCATACAATTTCCATACCCCAATGTGGCCCTCGGGCCAAAAAGTTTGCCCACCCCGATCTAGAATTAGAGCTAGGGCTGGACAAACAGCTTAGAAAACTAATTTCAATCTGATCCATGTCATGGAGTCACACTTTTTGGACTAGTTACAGATTCTGCAGTCAAACTACTCCTCTGGTGATAGAGTAACCTTTGGGAACTTTGTTTTTTTAGACAACATGCATCAGTCTTAACAATTAATGAGCAATAACATTTCCTGTAAAAGCAGACAGTGGATATTGACTGCTACCATGTGATGAGGCATAACCTTTTATAACCCTGGCCCAATAATGTTACTGGGACCAGGAAATAAAGACTATTTTCTTACCAGTACTGCAGTTTGTCATACCATCTTTACATTTTCCTCCCTATTCCAACTATGGTTGCTTACTTTTCAACTGAAGCAATACACATGTAACTGAGAATCAAAAACTGACAAACTGAGCACTTTAACCTCGTCTGCTAAAGAGAATTTTCAATCAAGACTCATTTTTTGATTTCCCCCCCCACCCCCAATAATGAATGGTCTGGAAGAAAGGCTACAATGAACAATTATGCTGAGTATACAATTCACTAGTACCCAAGACACATTCAGAAATTACATAAAATCTATCATGGTGAAAAGGTTTTCCACACGACAAAATTTAATCCCTAAAGGTTTAGCACTGCAAAATCTTCCCACTCAATTCAATGGGACAATTCACAAATTTAAGTACTACTTGTGTAAGTAAGGGTTTAGAGACTCAAGACCACAATACCTATAAACTCATGGCAAGACTGCATACTCAGGTAGGTTCTTTTGGGGACATGGTCAATACTTTTAAACTTTTAATATTTTGGAGTAGCAGATATGGTCTAGTGATGTTATCCAATTTTGCAATTTCTTCTAATTCATAATATTTTAATTTTGTATTTTTAAACTTCTAGTAATGGAAATTGTTTGGTCTTTATGTTTACATCATGCAATGATGATTAGATATGCCACCAATGAAAACAGCTGCAAAGAATAATAAATAATAATAATATTGTTTAATAACAAGCCAAAACAAACCTTTCTATATAGTTAATGAGAAGTTTCTCTCCTCCCCCTCAAAAAAAAAAAAAAATCCCAAAAAATAGAAGTGAAGTGAGGTTATCAACCCTAATCCTGCAGCTGGCTCTGCAACGGTGAAAGTTGATGGGGTTGGCTGAACATAAGGGTCTCCCTGCACAGAGCCAGTTGCAGGATTGCAGTCCATATCTGTATTAAATTTAAAGATAACCTCCCTTGAATTTCATACTCCTGTAACAGGGAGAAAGAATGCACATATTTCAAGATAGAGGGCTTCTCTTTAAACATTCAGACACTCCCTTACATGACACTAGAAACATCATTCAAGAGTAGATAAAATTCCACAGGTTTACCTTCATTATTTGCTTAGTTACACGAGGAGCAACCTGACATCAACTGAATAATTAATAAACCTGCAACTGACAGCGCAAGGATGAACTGCTGCACCTAAATATGTAGCCTAAATAAAGTCAATGGGGTGCTCAGAGCATGAAGAAGCCAGTCTGCACCCAGTCAATTGCAAAATTGGGGTCTAATAATTTGTAACTCCAAAGCACTTTTCTTCCATAGACCTCACAGTGCTTTATACAGAAAAATAAATTATCCTCATTTTACAAGTAGCAGAAGTGAGTCATGTAAACTAAGTTACTTGCCAATATGAAGTTACTCCAAATTAACACCAGTATAACTGAGGCCACAATCTGATCCACTGACTCTGTCCATCGTATAGAAATATCCTTAGTAAATATTAGTTCTTTCTTTGCCCCACTTTTGGGGCCATTTGGGTGTAACGGTAAGAGACATTATAATACTGTAATAAGTTTAGAAGAGAATACACAAAATTTATGGCAATACACAAACATTTTTAAGATACTAATGTACACACATACACTAAGAAAACTGTGGAATAAGGCACTTTGTAAATTAAAAAGATATTTATAGTTACTACAGTTTTTTGAATAGAAGAATAATTCTGCAGATACAATTTCTTTTTCAAACGTAAAGCATGAAGACAGAAGCTTAGCCAAGTTCAATTCATAGAGTCACAATAAGACTAGGTCTCTTCAATGCAGGGACTTGAAAATCTTTGGTTCTTTATTGTCACTGTTTTGAGCGTGGTGCTGGAACAGTGTTTATGAATTCAGTACCACTTATATTTCTAAGCAATAGCAGATTGTGAAAATGAGGAAGCAACTGTATTGTAGTAATAACTATTTCAGACTACTCAAAAGTAATGGCCCTGATCCTGCAATCTATTTAGACAGACCCCTACAACCATCTGAAGCACTACTGAAGTCAATGGGATTCCACACAGGCATAGGGGTCTGCCCACAACAATCAGTTTATAGGACTGTGGTCTAAGTCTGTAGCTCAGCAGCGCCATGGACTGGCAAAATAACTGTAAAGAGGAACCTTGTTTCATACTAGGGAAAATTCTCAAATCTAGCTCACTTTTATATTTTCCTCCATAGTTTTCCTTGCCACATTCTCAGAAACCAGTTCAAGTAAGGGTTTAAGTCAGCCCATTTGATCTTCCTACTTGCTCTTATACATAAAATCATAAAACTGAATTTGGAGTCTTTCCTGTAGCAGAGGAAAAATATGGCATACTAAATTAAGGGTCCAGGAGGAGCTGGGTAATGAGGATAGGGTTGTTGGATCAAAAAGGACACCTGGCAGTGTCCAGTCAGATGTACTGACTGGACACCAAAAGTCTGGTTACTGCGGGGATGGGGGTGGGAGGTGCCGGATCATCAACCCACGCCATCCCCTGCTCAGCTGGGGCCACCTCCTACCTCCATCTCGTGGGGGGGGGGCAGGCAGGCTCCGTGTCAGGCTGCAGCTCCGGAGCAGAGGCAGGGCTTTGGGGAAAGAAGCGGAGCAGGGGTGGGGTCTCAGGGGGGAAGAAGAGGAGCAGAGAGTCTGGTTGTCAGCAATTAAAAAGCTGGCAATCCTACGTGAGGCAGAAGTCTGTTCATCTAATACAAATATCAAAATAAATGCATAAAATAATGGGACATATAGCTTCTGGAAGAGTTCTCTTTTCCGTATTTGCTCTAGAGTGAAATCCCTATTTAAAATACGAACCCTAAATTAGTGTTTGCCATCTTACAAGTATTTTTAGGTTTTGTCCAAAAAAACAAAAAATAAAACTAACATAGAGTTTAAAGTAAGTCTGGTAAACAGAGCAGAAGTAGAGGAGAGAAGCTCTGAAAACAGACCAAGTGCTACACCATTACCCTCCTACAGACAATGTAATCTGAAATTGATTAATGCTTCTTATGCCTCAATTATTCTCTTTTTTCAACGCTCTCTGGCTAAATACACTTAAATTGCCTATTTTGCAATATATAAGGCACCTGTGAATGTTTAGCCGCTCCACTCAGCTGGGTGAATATTCTGACACCATATCCTCTGCACTTTGCTTGAGACAAATCTCCTCATGAAAAGCCCCACTAAATCTGCTTTAGCCTCATTTTCCAAAATTTAATCAAAATATTTGATATACTTGAAAAATTGTAATTTACCCATTTTGTGCAGAACTGTTGTGTGTTTCTGAATCGTCGCTATCACTGATGACGATAGTGTCTTCATCGGTACTGTTGATGTGGCCATTGGCCACTCCATTGTGATGCGGTGGAGCTATGACTTCCAAAATCTTACACTGCAACCTGAAATAAAATAAAGACATTTATAAACATGAAGTTCCTCTGATAATGCAAAAAGTTTAAATTTGTTGAATGAATTATTCTAAAAGTACATTTGTAATCCCAGAATAGAAACAGTGGTTATATTTTACATAGGAGTTCCACCTTACCGCATCTGTAAAAGTGACTAATTCACCTCCTTAAATATATACCAACTTGACTAAACAGGCCAGTAAATTATTAGAATTTTCCTAAGTCATATATACACTTGACTTAACTTTGTTTACTTAAATATACTTTTTCAGTTTATTTTGAAATCACTGGTAGTAAGAGCTTTTGTGCTTATTTTATCCAAGTGACAATTAACAACATCTTTTTAAAATAAAATGATTTTTTCTTTGTTACTTAGAAACGAGACAGAAACCCTTTATGTTTATTTTCATAGTAATCTAGGAAGAAAGGAAAGGATTTTGTGTTGCCAAAGTATTTATACTAGAAAAGATCATCCTCTAGTATGGTTGATGACCCAAATAAACAAGGCTAAAATGACCATTGTGTATCTAATCTTAATAATGGCCCATTTATCTCCTGACACATATAAGGCTCCATCTGGTACACACACAAATGACAAACAAAGCAAATCCATTCATTTGCTATCATGAGTGCTAGTTATAAAAGAAACAAAATTAAGTGTGTTATTCAAAATCTATAATCAATTGACACTCATTTAATATATTTCATAACCATATAATAAACAATTCTTAGCCACTAACTTTCTCCCTTCCCTGGCACTCCTGGGTGCACATTTTTTAGTTTAATCTCTTAAAGCCATGTCTGGATTATGAAAATTATCCATTGTGGACAATGACTGAAGCTGAACACTGATTGCAAGAGTAGCCAAAGGAAAACCATATTATAACCACCTTCTTAGAGGAACTGCGTATCAGTATTGGTAACGGACATCACAGAATTGCAAAGCACAGAGCTTGAACCAAGCATTCTTAGCCCCTTTAGACATTTGCATGTGGGGCTCACAGACCCAAGATAGGAAATTCTTATGAGGAAAAATCATCTGGGAGAGAACCAACACTGGGGAAGGAAAGCAGCCCAGGAGGGATCCGAAGAAGTGAGGTTTTTACCCACGAAAGCTTATGCCCAAATAAATCTGTTAGTCTTTAAGGTGCCACCAGACTCCTTGTTGTTTTTGTAGATACAGACTAACACGGCTACCCCCTGATACTTGACACCATAAGTAGGCTAACACATCCTGCTTTCTAAAAGATTTCAATCTTGCTTGGTCCCAGGATATGATTATCAATTTATGAACAATTTCCAAAAGGAGGTCAACTGGCAGTGAGCTCTTTTTGTAAAATAATATCTGCTATACACGGATACAAACATATATTTTAAAGAAGGATTTCTTCCAAGGTGGTTTAGGCCCAAAATATTCCCCACTACAAAATACTAACTCCTGAAACAAACTGTTTGAAATGATCAGAGGGGTAGCCGTGTTAGTCTGAATCTGTAAAAAGCAACAGAGGGTCCTGTGGCACCTTTAAGACTAACAGAAGTATTGGGAGCATAAGCTTTCGTGGGTAAGAACCTCACTTCTTCAGATGCAAGAAGTGAGGTTCTTACCCACGAAAGCTTATGCTCCCAATACTTCTGTTAGTCTTAAAGGTGCCACAGGACCCTCTGTTGCTGTTTGAAATGAAGAGTCCATGTTTTCAAAACAGATCATCTGGAGGGAAAGGGAAGGAGGAGGCACTAGTCAGCTCAGGTTATTGGCAATGGGATACAAAAACTTTCATCTTTAGACCACTGTTTCAAATACTTCACAAGATAATAACAGCCAGAAACTACCCTCCAACAGCTGCTGATTATCCTATGTAAAGTAAATTGGTTGATAATTGTCCAAAAACCACAAAAACTACCATTACAATTAACATTAACTGGCATTCTTGTATACAATCTTTCAGCATAGTCACATGAAGATTTAACTACTCCACTACCTCTAAGAAAGTCCCTCAAAATCAGGGTTCAGGCACACTGGCACGGTAGTTCAGGGAAGTCTGCACTACTTCTGCTCATACTGTAATTGTTGTGTGGATAGAAGAAATTTCTAGTGACACTTTAGAGCAGAGGTGGGCAAATTGCGGTCCGTGGGCCACATCCGGCCCTCAAGACCTCCCTGAGCTCCCGGCCAGGGAGGCTACCCCCGGCCCCTCCCCTGCTGCCATGCCACCGCACAGGCAGCGCTCTGGGCGGCGGAGCGGCGCGCTCCTGCAGAGCAGTGCAGCAGTGTGTCTGGATCTGGCCAGGCGGCGCGGCTGCCAGACATGCTGCTCTGAGCGGCATGGTAAGGGGGCCGGGGCCAGGGGGTTGGATGGGGCGGAGGTTCGAGGGGGAGGGCGGGGAGGGCGGTTGGATAGGGGGTGGGGTCGTGGATAGGGGTCAGGAGGGCAGTCAGGGGACAGGGAACGGGGCGGTTGGATAGGGGGTGGAGTCCCAGGGGGCAGTTAGGGGCGGGGGTCCCAGGAGGGGGCAGTTAGGGGACAAGGAGCAGGGGGGGTTGCATGGGTCGGGGGTTCTGAGGGAGGCAGTCAGGGGGTGGGAAGTGGGAGGGGGCGGATGGTGGCAGGGGCCAGGCTGTTTGGGGCGGCACAGCCTTCCCTACCCGGCCCTCCATACAGTTTTGCAACCCCAATGTGGCCCTCGGGCCAAAAAGTTTGCCCACCCCTGCTTTAGAGGGAACCCCAACATCATATCTCACATGCACATTCATTTAAACAGATGCACATTAACATTACTACAATATAATAAAGGAAATATAAGCTCCCTCTAACCA
>NW_020664447.1:56163551-56217905 GCF_002925995.2 Terrapene triunguis
TAACATTACTACAATATAATAAAGGAAATATAAGCTCCCTCTAACCAGGGTGCTTGACAAAGACCAAGGTCCAACAAGATTTGCCAGATACATACCCAAAGGCCTAAACCTACTATCCAATCCAATACCAAAGATAAATTGGACCAGCAGGACTCAGCCTAGCAGTGTGATCACTGTGTTTCAATACTACTATGTGGAGCTATCTATGCTCATCCAGTCCTCAATTAGCTTGCTACTAGCAAGAGACAGTACGTTTTTCAAGTCTTGCCAAAGATTCAGTCAGGGAGGGAAAGAAATTAGGAATTGCGTTTCATCTATTTCCCACCCCAAAATGTACTCACATTTAATGTAATCAGAAAACCAGTGAGCCTTATTACACACATCTGTCTTATAGTGAAGAGGTCAGTACCACCAAACTGCCTGTACAGATGCATTATCTGCTTTACATCTATTAAAAAATTACATTACATAGTTGGTTTCACTTTAAAAGTGTTTTTTGTACTTTTTTATTTTATAAGCTGAAAAATAAATTTCCCTGAAAATTTTATCCAGTTCAATTTAGCTAACATTTTTAAAAATTAATTTCTACTAGAAAACTATTAAAAGCACCAATAGGTTTGGAGGCATAGCCACTCTATCATTCTAGTGCTTAATTTTTAGAGGGCCACAAGAGGGAGCTCATACATGCTAAAACTGAAAAAATATATTAAAAGAGCCTCATGAAAGCTCCAGTTAGAACAGACTGAATTCTGTAACTTATACTAAATTCTACAATGTGTCATTAAAAAATTGAAATAATTTAAAAACTGAAAATGGTTAACCTTCCTGGAAGCTGCTGAATATTTAGTCAATGAGCATTTCAGCACAACACTTATTTACTTCTTTATCCCTTTGCTAGGTCCCAAAGGGGGGGGAAATGCTCTCTCTCCTCTCTCCTCCCATAATAGCAGAGACTCTGCTCAACCATCATGCCCTATAAACTTGATCCAGAGAAACAAAAGAACCTTCAACACAAACAGTCAGGGTGATCAAATATTTGAACAAACTACCACAGAAAGGGGTAGATTCTCCATCTCTTGATGTTTTCAAATCAAGACTGGATGCCCTTCTGAACGATATGTTTTAGTCAAACAAGCTATTGCACTTAATACAAAGGTAAGTGGGTGAAATTATGTAGCCTGTGATATACAAGAGGTCAGACTAGATAGCCAGTTTGTGTCTTATGGATAAGGCATGGAGATCACAGTATTCACAATAATAGTGAACTTGAATAAAGTCTGTGACGAGCCCACCCCACCCTCAGCTCACAGCAGCAGCTCCTGTTCCATGGCAATGGACCAAGACCCATACACACTGGAGACGGGAGAGTCAAAGGGACCATGCCCCCCAACTTTTTAAAACCTGGCTTGAAGGAAATGTGCTGCAGCCTGACCCAGCCAGCACCCAGGTTCTGTGGGGATCATGCAAAGTGCTGATCAGGTTCCACTCTGCATCAGGCCGCTTGCTGACAGCCAGGCCCTCACCTGCTAGCTGTCAAAACCGTGATGGTGGCGCCTCTCAGCACAAGAGACCAACCGGACCCATCACCAGAGGGTCTCGGGCACCCCAAGATGGAGACGGGTGCATGGATGTGCCAAACCTGAATAGTGCTGCAACCACATGCTCCAGGTCACACAACGCATGGAGTGGAGAGCCTACAGCCCCACAGGACAGGAGCCACCACTATGGGGTGGGCTCACTTTCCAATCATGCCTCCTCTCTCCCCTTGGGCCTCACCTTTCAGCACACCCAGTATATAATCCCCTCTTTGCCTACTCACCCCTCCACTCCTCCAACAGTATTCTCTTTGGTGTCAATTCCTTTTTTATTTACTTATTTTATTACGAATTTTTCTACAAACAACAAAAGTTACTCTTTAATGGTTTTGGGCGGGAAAAGCATTAATGTAATATTTCATAGTAGCAACAAGGATTAAACAATTTTTGATAAATTTGATTCAGTTTATTTAAAAAGTGGGGAAAAAGTATAGCTCTTCCTTAAGAACAGCAGATGAAAACTACATTTGGAGATCTTTCTGTGACTTTTTATTTTCTTCCTTCACCTCTGCCTTGAAATTTATTGAAAATTTCTGTGCCAAAATTGTAGCCTTAGTTATCTATCTTATTTTATATCATAACGCAGATAAAAGAAAACAGATGAATACCAAATAAAAATGTGACTGTGAAGGAAAACAGCAAACTCTCAAAAACAGCCCCCTCATTTTAAAACACTGCTTTCTAAAACAAGGATACCTTCAGCATGAGCCAGGTAAAGAAGAGCATGGGTTAACTGAATGAAAGACATTTTTTCTACCTCATCTTGCATTAAAAGTTACATAATAAAATGTTTTTTTTAGTCACATAAATTATTTGAGTTAATTAGGTTTCTCTCTTTAAATTCTAGTATGGTCAGCAATAACTACAGTGACAGCCAAACCCCACTGAAGTCATTAGGAATCTTTCCACTGACTTCAAAAAGATTTGGAACAGGGCCAGTAAAGCTGCTAAGGTAAAAGCAACTTGCTGCACAGGAACACACTGAAAGTTTTAGGGCTTGTCAACATGAACATTTAACTTGCAGCAACTGGGGTGTGAATCTACCCCGCACTAGCCTGCCATGCTTTAACTGTCCATTTGAACCCTGCTGACACACACTCCTTAGTGCACTTCGATCTACTCCTGTTTCAAAGTGATGCCCCCCATCAGAAGAAGGTGGAGCGAGGAGTTCTAACTAAATACAAACTTTAGCACCATTTTACCAAATCAAAGACTGAAGCATGATGCACAGTCCAGTGAGTAAAATGCTTAGTAAAAGAATGAACAGAATATGTGCTGTGGCCTTTTTGAAGAAGCAGCCTTGAAATGAGCAGACAGCTGGAATCTTTTCCGACACTGAATGCTCTGCTGCTGTAAAGGAGACCATCTATGGAACCAGAAAGCAGTATAGGAGATCTTCTGTGAGACAGACAGGAGCTGGGAAAGTCCTATAGGAGTTAAGAGCGGAGGGGAACGAGATGGGGTGACTCTCGGTTTTAATCCTCTCTACAGACTCATCCATTTCATTACTAAAAAGACCTGACCCTTCAAAGAGGAGGTCTTCAATTATTCTCTGTGATTCCAGAGCAAGGACAGTGATCCGAGCCAAGAATATCGCCTCATAACTATGCTAGTGGCCACAGCGCTAGCCATATCTGAGGTATCATATGATAGTCTCAATGAATATCTAACGTTCTACCCTCACTGACAAAAATTTTTACAGCTTCCCTCTGTTCCTCCAGTAAGGAGTCCAAAATAGAGTTAGTGAAGCCCCAAACTGCATAGGTGTATCAGGACATGCAGTTTGCCACACAGAAACCCAATAAAGAGGAAGAATCAACTTTTCTCCTAAAACCATCCAGTCTGCGACCTTCACGATCTAAGCCCTGGTCTACACTACAAACTTATGTCAGTAGGACTACATTGGTCAGGGGTGTTGAAAATCCACACCCCTGAACGACGCAGTTATACCAACATAACTCCCAGTACAGACAGTGCTATGTAGAGGGGAGGGCTTCTCCCATTGGCGTAGGTAGCATCTTCACTAAGCACTACAGCAGCACTACAGCCGCTAAACCACTGTAAGTGTAGGCAAGCCCTATAGGAAAGGAAAGGGATACCTTGCTGCTGTAGCCAATTTCCTGGTCTGCAAAGAACACTACAGAATCTGCTGAATGATGTTGTAACAAAAATCAGTGGCACTACAGGTTTACTTGGTACATCTGATTAACCCTCTTCTACATCAGAAGAAGAAGGTGCCTCTGGTGCCAGAAAGGAGATCAGTGAAGATGACATCACTAGTGCCAAAGTCAGTGCCACAGCGAGCAGATCTGGCCACAGTGAGCAGATCATCACTGATTCCTATAATAAATTGAAGGTCTTATACCATGGAAATAAGGAGTACACAGGTTGCTCCTCCATCTCCTGAAGGCAAAGATGGATTAATCTGGAAGAGTATAGATCTTAGACCAAAATATAAGAAAAGCAATACAAACTGTACTATTGACAGAAAAAACACCCACCTCGGCATGTAAAAACAAGATAGGGGTAGAATTTGGGAGAATTAAAAGTCTCCTACAAAATTATTTTGAACGATTTGAAATTTGGCCTTTAAATCAACCTTCTGCAATATTATTTTAGCATTAACAATTCTTAGCGCTGGAGCAACTCTGTTCCCACCATATGAGAGGGTAAAACAGAGCACCTTTTGAGCAAAGCTAAGGACCTTTTGTTTTAAGTCTTTATGATAAGGGAACCAACAGCCCAAATGATGAAACTTTCTTCCTAAATAAGTAAAAACAGAGACTTGTTTTACAAGGTAACCATGATAGGCAGGGATGGTGTCCCTAACCTCTGGTTTGCCAGGAGCTGGGAATGGGTGATAGGGGATGGATCACTTGATGATTACCTGTTCTGTTCATTCCCTCTGAAGCACTTGGCATTGGACACTGTTGGAAGACAGGATACTGGGCTAGATGGACCTTCAGTCCGACCCAGTATGGCTTTTCTTATGTGGCCTTCTATCTTCCACTCAATTTGCAGAGAGTCCTTCCCAAAAATCATGAGCTTGGTCTTATTATAACTGAGAACCAGGTCTTAAAAATTACAGTAAGAAAAACAAGCTATATTTATATACAAATTCTTTTACTGGTATAGCTTAGTTCCCCATGGGAAAGGGAATACGCTATACTGGTACAAGGCACCTGTATATCGTAGAACTGTGTCCAAACTAAAGATGGTACTAGTATAATTATTTTGGTTAAAAAGAAAAATTGTACCCCTAACTGAAAGAGTTATATGGGTACAAAAGAGGTGTTTAGCTCAGGTCTAGCAGAAAATTACTTTGGGGGAAAAAAAACAAACAAAAAAAACCCACCAAGAAACATTCTTTGGGTCTTTGAGGCAAAAAAAAAATGGTCACAAACTGTTTTCCTTTGCAAGTCACCTTTAAGATTTTTCTCGAGTGAACCTTCATGGAATACCAGCAATTGATTTTTCCTGCAACACACCATCATTTGGATACATATAATGCTTACCAGCATACGTAGAATCTCAGAAATGTAGGATTGAAAGGGAACTCAATAAGTTATCTAGTTCAGCCCCCGAGGCAAGACCAAGTATACCTAGACCATCCCTGACTGGTGTTTGTCTAACCTGTTCTTAAAAAACTCCAACGATGGGATTCCACAATCTCCCTTGAAATCTTATTCCACTGCTTAACTATACACATAGTTTGCAAGTATTTCCTAATATCCAACCTAAATCTCCCTTGCTGCAGATTGAGCTGTTTACTTCCTGTCCTACGTCCAGTGGACCTGGAGAACAATTGATCTGCATAGCATCCCTTAACATATTTGAAGGATATCATCAGGTCCCCATTCAATCTTCTGTTCTTAGGTCTAAACATGGCCAATTTTTTTAACCCTTCCTGTAGATCGGGTTATCTAAAGCTTTTAACATTTTTGTAGCTCTCCTCTGGACTCTCCAATTTATCCACATCTTTATAAAGTGTGGCACCCAGAACTGGACATGATACTCCAGCTGAGGCCTCACCAGCACCAAGCAGAGCAGGACAATTACCTCCTTTGTCTTACATATGACACTCCTGTTAATACACTCCAGAATGACATTAGCCTTTTTCTCAATTGTATCACATTGTTGACCCATATTCAATTTGTGATCCACTATAACCCCCTTAACCTTTACAGCAGTACTACCACCTAGCCAGTTATTTCCCATTTTGTAGCTGTGCATTTGATTTTTTTCTTCCTAAGCAAAGGACTTTGCACTTGTCTTTATTGAATTTCATCTTGTTGATTTCAGACCAATTCTCCAATTTGTCAAGGTTGTTGTGAATTCAAATCGGTTCCTCCAAAGTGCTTGCAATCCATCCCAGCTTGGTATCATCTGAAAATGTTATAAGCATATTTTCCATTGCCTTATCCAAGGCATTAATGAAAATACTGAATAGTAACAGGTTCAGGACTGACCCCCGCGGTAGCACACTAAATACGCCCTCCCAGTTTGATAGTGAACCATTGATAACCAGTCAGTTTCAACCTGCTGCTGATTGATAAGGCTATGAACAGCACCAGAGGCAAGCACCGGAGCTATTCACTTAGGAAGAGGACACAACAACGGCGTCTAGGAGGTAAAAAGTAGTGATAAAAGTAGAGCAGCAAACACACACATATGGAATACTAGCCAGGAGGCTCTGGGATGGGATGAGAGAAAAACAGGAGAGCGAAGAAATTCTGCTTCTCGCTTGCAGCAGCCAGAGGGGTTGGAGAGAGGGCAAGTTTTATAATTATCAGACACCGGCTACCTAGATGCAGACACAAAAGATGGAACACCAATCAGGATGTAGGGGGCAGCACTCTGGTAAGATTCCCAGCATCCTTGTACTTCCCAGAAGCTAAGGCAAGAGGAAAAGGGAACTGATTTCTCACCTGGATAGTACGGCTCACTCATTTTATCTATCTTTGGCTACTACAGTTGCATCCTCTATTAGATACCTGGTAAAACTTCCAAGATCAACATGTGAGAAGATAAATGAGACACAAAGATTGAGGAGATAAGTTAGAAAAGAACAACAGTGCTCTCTCTACCATATAACAATTATTCGTATACGTACAGAATTCATTTTCTGGGAATCTACAGTAAATTCTATTAAATCAGTTTAGAAGAGACATTTGAGGTTGTCCACTTC
Organism: Terrapene triunguis; assembly: GCF_002925995.2. Lineage (NCBI taxonomy): Eukaryota > Metazoa > Chordata > Testudines > Emydidae > Terrapene > Terrapene triunguis. The sequence continues at coordinate 56,170,335 of NW_020664447.1, forward strand.
CAGTCTATGAGCAACAAAGCTTTAAAAATAAAATAGCTTAAGAGTCTAAAGACCCAGTCCAGCAAAGTACTTTGGGACTACTGAAGTACTTAAAGTTATACAGGTGCTTCACAATACACAACAGTCACAATACACAACAGCTTATATTTTAAGACAACCAGAGTTCAAAATTCTGCAGTGTTCTAATCTGTTCTATGAACTCTGGCCTTAGCAAAAGTGAATGAAGAATTAACATTACAAATATTGTTTTGTAAAAGATATACATATTCATCTACTATATGTTTATCTATACATGTAGCTAATGACTGTGAACCATAAATTAAACATCTGTTCACATTTTAAAGAAGTCACCAATTTGGAGGCAATTACTCTCCCCAGAACATAAGATGAGTGAAAGTTCTGCGATAGCTGGGGGAAGGCAATGGTATCCTCCTTCCCCTCAGGTCTTGGAACCACTTTGTGACCAATGAAACAGCAACTGCTGTTTCTAGTGCAACCCTCTCTATGAGGGTTGCAGGGGATGGCTGATGGATCTGCAACTACATGGAAAATGCAAATTTTCAGCGTGATCAATGGGATCTACTCATACAGTCCCTGCCTCTTGACAGACAAATGAAGAATTCCCATTAGCCTATTTTTCAGAGAAAAACAAAACACCATCCAGATTTTCAATGGGTTGGACATTAGTTAATAATGGGGCATAGAACCTTTTGCCCCCAGGCCACAGATTTAAATCCTCCATAGTTCAATAGTGCCTAAAAGACACTTTTGTCCATAGCTGTTTGGTGGCCTATGTGAAGTTAGCCTAGATCCCAGTGGACAGGTACATACAATCACATAACACAAACCACAATTGGCCACTGTTGCCAGTTTAAGCAGAGTGCCAATTAATGAACAGGCTTAGAAAACAAACTATGTTCTCATTGTATATAAATGGTCTTCTCCCCCATCCCTCCAGATCATGATTGACCATATTGGCTGCATGATGATAAAAAGCCTTCGCACCATTTCTATTAATAACTTTTTTTTTTTTTTTTTTTAAAGAGGGATATAAACTCTCATGCTTCAGGGCAAAAGCCAATCCCTGGGAGGGCTTAGAAAGAAACTTTACCTTTGGGCAGGTTATTTCATAATTACCCACTAAAAGGTTTCTTGCCTGTTGTTCTGGTATAGGCCAGTGTCAAAGACAGGATACTGGACTAGTCTAATCTGGTCTGATTAGATACGGCAATACATATCTTCCTAACAGAGGACTTCATTTACCAGTGCTCTTAATCTGGCACTTTTCAAAAGCACTACATTCACTTAAGTTGGATATCTGCACTCTAACATTGTTTGCCTAAGGTCAGCAAGCAATCATTCTTTTTGCTGTAGTGTAATCTAGTGACCAGATAGAATATAAAATTTATTCCCCCTTAATGGACAGCTGTTCTATGCAAGTCTTTCCCTTTACTTCCTTCCCCACGCATTCTAGTAACCCTTCGATGTAATTTTGGTTTAGGGGGTGTTTATTATGAATTAAGTTATATTGTTATTGTTGTACAGTATCCCATGTGCCTCAATGGGCAAGGGGAGGGCACTGTATAAATTATGTTTGAGAAAAACTAAAATGCAGGTTGAACAACAACTTCACCATCCAAATCAGTGCCAATGGCCCTGTAGACTTATAGACTACTGATTTATTCACCCCAGCAAAGGAGGCCATTATATTGTTTGTAATACCAAAGTCTCAGAAGACTCATGCTTAATTACAATCAATTAAATATTAAAACTATACCTTGGACCCAACCCTATCCCACTGAATTTAGCAGCATAACTCCTAGGACCAGATCCTCAAAGGTATATTGGCTCCTAGCTTCCACTGAAATCAGGGACAGGCCACATAGCTCAGTGGACTGTGTTGAACTACAGAATCGTATTATTTTGGTTGCAATTTGGCCCAGGGTGCACACTGCTATTTCCAGCAGCATGTCACTCCTGCCATAAAGTTCCAAGTTTCAAGCATCTTACCAGGACTCAGAATTCAGTAAGCTGGTTAGATACATATACTGTATAAGTATTGACACCACAAGGTAGAACTAAATGGATCTAGTACTGTGAGACATGTCACCGTTTAGGTGAGAAGTTAAACAGAAGACCTTCTTCTGGTAAAGTGCAAGATGGAAATTTAAGATCCCAGAATATTTTTCCAAAGAAACTGGGGATAATCCCAGTGTCCGTTTTCCTTCTGTCTCAGTGAGACATACAGGTTGTTAATGTTTTAGTTCACAATTTTATATCTTAATTCATTACCTTTAGCAGTAAATATTATTCTAGGTTTAATTTTAAACATTCTTTTCACTAAAACTGGAATAGAATTGAAATAACAGGAAGAAGAAACTAAATTGCTTTGAAAATATAAAGATTTCGGATCCCAAACAGTTTTACAAGGTAACAGAATTACAGGCAGCACTGGTAGCAATGCCTATAGTTAAGGTTACCTACATTTTCCATAATTGTTTATAACTTTTCCCAACTTAAATTGTCTGGGCAGAAATTTTATATGCTGGGCATCTGCCTCAGACTAGATTTTTTGAAAGTTTCAGCAAAAATGGTGTAGTCTTTTCAGACAATTATGTTAGCAGAAAAATTGTAAATGTTTTGCTCGTTTACAAAATTCTTAACATCATTTAGCTGAGAAACCTAAGTGCCTCCCTGCTTTAGAACGAGGACTTAAAATTTGGGGGAGAGGGTCCTCCTTTATCCACCAAAACACATAGCTGCTTTTTGACATCCCCCTAAAAACCTGCCCAAATTTGGCCAATTTATAAGCGCTGAAAAACTGCATTTTGCACATGCTCAATAGAGGCTCATTTGTTTGGCAGCTAAATTATCTGAAAATTCACAGATTCTGTCTGCAGTAAGCATGCTCCATTCCCTTGCAGCTCCTACATGCCAGCTGACACACATCACTCCTGGAGAATGATTATGCATACTCCATTCAGAGGCTTGCAGGGACTGAGCAGGACATTCCCTGCAATTTCTCTTCCTGGCTGCCGGAAACTGCTGTGGTGCTAGACATAGTAACCAAGAGCAGGGAGACAGTCTCTCCTGAACTCTCAATATTTCTCCTGCTGGCACCATGGCGGTGAGGAGGAGGAAGCAGCCTGACTGGAATGCAAAAGGATGAGGAGCAGAGGGAAAGACAAGGACAGGCTGGGAGCTATAGGAGCCAGAGTGGGGGAGAAGGGAAAGGAGGCAGAAGGGTCTGAAACAACTAGAGCACACTCCCTCCAGAACCTGCAATTGAACCCAGGATTCTTGAGTCTCAGTGTTCTCGTGCTCCCTCCTAGGAAACAACTGTGAAATACACTGACAGTGTCTTTCTTACCCCCCACCCCACATACATAGTCCATACAGAAATAGCAGCCTATTACTACCACCAGTTACTCAGTTAGCTGAAGTGGTAAAGGTCTGTATTGCAGATTTAAAGGCCCCAACCATGCTAATGACCCAGGTTGGAGGGTCAATATGATAAAAAGTAAACTGGAAAATAAAATGTATTAAAAACATAAGAAAGAGCAAACACAAGCATTCAAAAGTTAGAAAATGCCAGAATTAAGATTGCTTGAGTAACTTTAATTCAGCCGCTGTATTGTGTATGCACTATGATACAGTCTTTAATTATATGATCACACCCTATATTTCCCGCAGGATCCAAATTAAGTGATGTATTAAAAACAATCCATATACGTGTCATATTGGTCACTGCCAAATTTTGTTACTCTCAGTGACAAAAAAATTATGATTTTTTTTTACAGGTTGACTGTGACCACATTTCTTTTTGTTAAAATATATCAAAGCAATATAGGTCAAAAGAGATCTAATACAGTAAATTTCTATTTTGCCTGAAAACCATATTTTCAATAAGGGTACATCTACACTTACCGGAGGGTCCGGCGGCAGGCAATCGATGTTCTGGGATCGACTTATCGCGTCTAGTGAAGACGCGATAAAATCGATCCCTGATCGCTCTGCCGTCGACTCCGGAAATCCACCGCGGCAAGAGGCGGCAGCGGAGTCGACGGCAGCGCGGCAGCGGTCGACTTTCCCCCGTCCTCACAGCCAGGTAAGTCGACCTAAAATACGCAACTTCAGCTACGGTATTCACGTAGCTGAAGTTGCATATCTTAGGTCGACCCCCCGCTGTAGTGTAGACCTAGCCTAAGAGTTTAGGCTTCAGGCTAAATTTTCAAAGCTAGACAAGAGGATCAATACACATAAATCCTTTTATTAATTGTAATATTATTTATACATAACATGGACTTCTACACTTAACGACCCCATGCAATACTTTGAAAATATAGGCCAAAGTCCAATTAACAGTCAACTGCTGTAAAAGGGGAATAACTTATGTCTTTCCCCCCCCCCCTTTATACTGTTTAATTATATGACTCCAAACAGAGAGATACTTCAGCAGTAACATGATTTTTGCACTTTGTTTGCCATGCATTTTAAAGAGCTAACTTGGATCTCCAATATAAGCCATGCAGGACTACTATTCTAGACTATCAGCCTTAGTGCATGTATAATAGTTAATTTTACAAAATACACAATTCATGCTCATATGTTTAAGAGTAGACAAACCTGAACGGCTTAGTCCTTAGTGGAAACAGACCTTTTACCTAAAATTCTTCTTGCCAGCCTTTAATTCAATCTTTTATTAGTCATTTAAAAAGATTACATTAATTTCAGGAGTTTAGCTAAAATCTGAGTGTATTTTGTAGTTCCACATTCTAATTCATACACCAGCGTTATTAATTAAAATATGCTTGTTTTTTTTGTCAGTCACCTTCGTATTAAAAATGAATGAAAATTCTCCTAAATTATTAAAATTCAGATAAAATGTAACACTTACTGAGGCAAATCCAATTATTCAGAGATAAACTTATATTGCAATTTGATCAGAACAATAGCTCAATATTTCAATTTATTCTCAAAGTGAAATGAACAAATATTTTACAGGAGAGTATTATATATGCATAAATGTGGTGCATTAACCTCTTAACGGAAATGTGAAAAGGACTCCGAATTTCATCCTGTGAAGAAACAAGGCAGCAAACTTTGTCTGTAGTTGCATTAACCAATTATGCATCTACTTTTCAACTGAACATTTTCCCTTATCATGCTCACTAGCTGTCACAAGAAACAAATGGAAATATGTGAAAGGGTAATTGATGATTAACATTATATTTAGCAAGGTGAGAATGGGCCTTATTCCATTTGATAGAAAGTGTTGCCAACTTCTTCTCACATGTCCACTTCCAAAAAGGGCATTCTGTTGGTGATCACAAGCACTTTGCAAAAAAGTGTCCACCTCAGATAGGAATATTCTACAATGACTTCAGATCAAGATACCAGATTATTGGTCCACACTGAGCTATAGCCAACATGTTAGAACCCTGAATTGGACAAAGGTAGTCCCCAAGGCAAAGCAAGGAGACACTGAACCCTAAAAAGACTAACCATGAGGAAAGAAAGGAAGGACATTCTCCTGCACCAACACCACCTCCTGAAGTTGTATTCTGCTCTCTTTCTTGAACCAGACATCCAGAGAAGGTGGAGTGAAAATCTCTGACCATCAGCTAAGCCAAGCCTAAAGTCTACAACTAAGAGACAGAGGAGATCAACCATCGCCCCACACAAAACAAGCTCAAATAATTTGCAACATTAGAACTAGTGCTCAACTAAGACTAATGATGTGATATAAGAACATAAGAATGGCCATACTGGGTCAGACCAAAGGTCCATCTAGCCCAGTATCCTGTCTTCCAACCGTGGCCAATGCCAGGTGCCCCAGAGGGAATGAACAGAACGGGTAATCATCAAATGATCCATCCTGTCGCCCATTTCTAGCTTCTGGCAAACAAAGGCTAGGGACACCATCCCTGCCCATCCTGGCTAATAGCCATTGATGGACCTATCTTCCATGAATTTATCTAGCTCCCTTTTGAACCCCGTTATAGTCTTGGCCTTCACAACATCCTCTGGCAAGGAGTTCCACAGGTTGACTGTGTGTTGTGTGAAAAAATACTTTCTTGTGTTTGTTTTAAACCTCTTGCCTATTAATTTCATTTGGTGGCCCCCTAGTTCTTGTGTTATGAGGAGGAAATAACATTTCCTTATTTATAGACCTCTATCAGATCCCCCCTTAGTCGCCTCTTTTCCAAGCTGAAAAGTCCCAGTCTTATTAATCTCTCCTCATACAGCAGCCGTTCCATACCCCTAAACATTTTAGTTGCCCTTTTCTAATTCCAATAGATCTTTTTTGAGATGGGGCGACCACATCCACACACAGTATTCAAGATGTGGGCGTACCATGGATTTATATAGAGGCAATATGATATTTTCTGTCTTATTATCTATCCCTTTTTTAATGATTCCCAACATTCTGTTCGCTTTTTTGACTGCCGCTGCACATTGAGTGGATGTTTTCAGAGAACTATCCACAATGACTCCAAGATCTCTTTCTTGAGTGGTAACAGCTAATTTAGACCCCATCATTTTATATGTATAGCTGGGATTATGTTTTCCAATGTGCATTACTTTGCATTTATCACCACTGAATTTCATCTGCCATTTTGTTGCCCAGTCACCCAGTTTTGAGAGATCCTTTTGTAGCTCTTCGCAGTTTGCTTGGGACTTAACTATCTTGAGTAGTTTTGTATCATCTGCAAATTTTGCCACCTCATTGTTTATCACTTCTTCCAGATCATTTATGAATATCTTAAATAGGACTGGGCCCAGTACATACCCCTGGGTAGAGGTAGAGCCTCAGAGTATATCTACACTATACCGGCTTAGTTACTTAACCGTAGCTGCGCCGCCATAATCCCATAGCATAGATGCAGTCTACATTGACAGAAGGGGTTTTTCGTATCAGAGCAGGAACATCACCTCCTTGAACAATGTGTTGATGGAAGCATTCTTCCATTGACATAGCTACCCCCACACTGAGGTTAGGCCGGCATAGCTACATTGGTCAGGGGTGTAGACCAGGCCCAAGAAGACGACAATGTGAGAGTGCTTATTTGGCAAATTCAGAGACATCTGAATTCGCCAATATTCCACTGGAGCAAATGGACTCGTATTTTAATTATTTGATTAAAATCCTATTTCCACTACATAGTACAACTATTTCTGTATCTGAAAAAAGGCAAAGCCAGGAATCATATGAAACGGTGGGCCTCCAATAAATATGCAGACCCTGTCCCCTCTAACATATACAAGGTTTTGCCACAGATGTCAGGGCATCCACAGGCTGCTGTGTCATGCCATCCGACTACTTCATAGCATGGCGAAGCTTGCCTCGCCCCCAACAGGACAAAGGCCCAATCCAGCAAAAATGTATACATATGCTTAAATTTACACTCCGAGTATTCCCATCAATGGGACTATTCAGTGTGTAAATTTAAGCATGTGGAAATCTTTGCAGGATTGGGACTTAAATGAAAACTTTATGACTTGAAATTAAGAACATTTCCTGGTCCCTTCAGAGAAACAATGTAAGGGAAAATACAACGCAACACACACACTTATAGCTAACTATAAACTAATGGATTCAAATATGAAAGTGATCACATCTGAGAAAAATACCTTTAAAATTCAGGATTTCTCCAAACCCTTAATAGTAGTGGCCTCACCACTCATTCCCTTAACTAAAAGCTTCTGTAACTCATACAAAAATAGTACCAAAAAGAAGCATTGTTAGCAGCACATAACATGTTCGTATGAGCTTAAACAGCTTTAAAAACCTATAGAAAAATATGTGCACCCTGGAATGACCAAATATTATATCCCTCTCTCACCATTCCTCACTTTTCTGAGCATGTTCCTGTAACAAACTAATGCTCTTGGAATGGAAGTGTTTTTAGTCTACCAATTACAAAACTTGGATAACCCAGCTTAAATTGCTTATTTCCCTTTCTAAAATTTTGCCACTTTGGGGGTACAAAAATACCATTTGGTGACTTCCACACTACTTCACTTCACAAGACTTATCAAAGAAGTCTTTAAGGAAGTGTTTAGCAGTCATTCATAATGTTCCCTAGTTGATAATTACATCTCACTCCAAACGTTTGTACATCTGTTACCTAGTACATCAACTAATAGTTTGTCACCAAAGTTTATATCATTTTTCCACTCAAAAATCATGATAATTTGCAAACATTTTCCTGTGTTCCATTCAAGTAACCTTTGATCACACAGCATGTTTTTTGGACCTTAATGGATGTCAAACCACCCAAACGCCAGCCCACTCTGTGCACTGCAGTGGCTTTCCTTGACAGAGGGCTGAATGGGAATTCCTTCAGAACACATCAATGTTACTTCAGCATCAATAGGGCCGCTCTGGAAAAAAATGCCAAGGGGCTGGATGTGCTGGCTCCAGCAACCACAGTAACTGCCAAGCCAAGGAATGAGAAACTGAGCCCAGGAATCCAACCCTAGCCACTAGTAACACAATAAAGAGCATTAATCACATGGCTAGCAAGAGACATTGTACTTGTCCTACAAATAGCTTGTTACAGAATTCATAACCCCAAGTTTTGTAAAAATAAATACATGAATAAGTAAATAATAAAAATACATATACCGTAACACATATTTAATGAATAATACATATAAAACGTGTTTACCTTGCACCATTATTTCTAACTACTTCCACTGTTTCGCCAATAAAATATCGATCCTTGACATAAGCAAAGATTTCATCACAGATTTCATGAAGTCGTGAGCGATGGGTTAGGGTGGCCAAATACAGAACTGGAACTATGAGTGCCTCTGGAAAACTCTGGAGATTAAGTCTGGCTTTCTTTTCTGATTCCAGTGCTTCCTGATATGTGAGTCCAGGTTTACCTGTGACAGCACAGCTCCATACAAGGCTGTTACACAGAATGGTGCGTTCAAAAAAGTCACTATAAGGAAGAAAAAAAGAAAAAGAGTGAATAGAATTCTACCTAACACCTACAGTTTAGTCACAGTTAATATGGTGTGACGTGTTTTCAATCAACTAAGTGAAAAACACTCTTTACACGTCTAAAATTTAAACATTGCACTGCTTCTGTTCGAGTTGTAGATTGTGGTATCTCCAGACTTAAATTACAGACATTACAGTATATCTAGAACACGTTATTATTAGCTCTCACTTCATGATGGAATACTTAAAGGGTCATTTTGCCACTTCTGTTCAATCTAATATTTCAGTGCTTGATAAATCTACTACTGTAGTGCCCAAACTTGTTCTCACTACAGTCTACATGCAGCAAAACTCCCTCTGATTTTAACTGGGCAGTGTCAGGCCCTTAGGCCCTGCAAAGAAGCGCACATACATGAGTAATTTTATATATCGGAGTAGTCCCACTGAGTTCAATGAGACTACTCATGGGTGTAAATTTAACACCACCACCCCATTTATATGCTTACAAAATCAGCATCTAAAATTGTACAAGTATAAAATAGTCTGGCAATTTTTTTTCTTAAAATGTTTTTAATTCATTTAAGTTCCAGTTTGCTTTTCAGCAGTCAAAACTCTTGAGTGCTTTTGAGTGTTCTGGCCCATCGATGGGGAAGTTAAAAAATAACACCAAGCACTTCTTTTAAATAGTTTTTGTTCTTTCACTGTTTGCATTGCTCTTATAAAAGCATTAAAATATTTTTTCTGCGGATTCTTCCCATCCACCTTTTCAATTTGGCAAATATTGATTTTTCTTCCCCTCTTGTGTTCCAATTAATACTGAAATTACCATGGTTATTCTTGTTTACTTCCTGTTTAGAACACCAGCATAATTTCTACAGTATTGATTATTCAACAGCTGTTGCAGGGTGAGCCCATCACAATATTTTTTGATGAACCTGGCAAAAATAGTGGTTTGTTAAATTAATTTCTAGATGGAATAGTTGATTTTTTTTTTAAGTAAATGTAGAATCAAAGCCATTTAGTAGATTATAGTTATGTTAAAATACATCACATAATGTGGATCAACTAACAGTTTGACAGTGTGCCTTTAAATACGTATTCCTTAATGCAGTGTTTCCTAAACATTTAAAAGCTGAGGACCACTTCAGCGTAATGAAACCAATCATTGCCGCCTGCCCTCCCCCCTGCAACCCTACCGTGTGTTGTTATAAATTAAGACACACGACAAATTTAACATCTTCTGTGTCATTTCAGCTAATCTATCATGCCCCATCCCCAGGGTGTCCACTCCATACTTTGGGATATACTGGTATACATCTACATAATGTGATACTTTTTTTTTTTTTTGCATGCTTTGATGATGAGTGAAACAGTTAACAAGGGTGACATTTAAAGTATTATCATTGTCATCTGAGTTAGCACCCAATAAAGTGAATGGGGCAGCTCATGCCTCAGAGCTATTGTTTTAGGCTCTTTACACACTCAGGCAGACATCTGTGGATCGGTTACATTTGCTTCACCTTTTCAAAGTTTGCATTGCAACCATAACAGCTAGACACAAACACTGTGTACATGAAAGCTGAGACTCTACAGGACAATTGATAGTCTGGCTGTGTCTCCCAGCTAGTCCTCCACATGCCTTCAAAATGGGGGCTTCCCACACATTAGGAAAACTTCCTTAAAAGAACACCAGTTTCTCTACTTTGTGCATTTCACAGCATCTTTGGTCCCAATTCTTCAAAGACTAATGCATGCACTTAATTTTTACACTAAGAGTAGTCTTCAATGCATATAAATATTTACTAAATCTTTGCAGGACTGGAGCCTTTGGTGTATAGTTCCACTATTTCCCTGTCAATCACCTAGTTCTTCCTTTGCTGAGGAAATTCTTAGAATTATCAACTGGCGATCAGAATTTTTTTTTTTTTTTAAAAATACCGTATATACTCATTCATAAGCCGAATTTTTTTTTAGTAAAAAAGGGAAGCACCAGAGAAGGGGGTCAGCTTATGAATGGGTATAGAGAGGGAGAGGTGGGACACAGCCCCTCCCCCCAACAGAGGGAGCAAGGAGAAGCAGCACAGCCAGCAGAGCCAGAAGGGAAGAGGCAGGGCCAGAGTCTCTCCGCTTCTGGCCACGCTGCTCTCCCCCAGCCTCCGAAGCAGCTGCAGCTCCGGGGCTGGCAGGCTGCAGCCATGCCGCTCAGCCCCGCCCCACATAGCAGGCTGTAGCTGCACCACCCGACCCGCCGGAGCACACTGTGGCCATGCCGCCCAGCCCAGCCAGCTGAAATATGCTGCGGCCGCGCTGCCCGGTCTGGCCTGCCGGAGCAGGCTGTGGGTGCACTGCCCAGCCTGCCAGAGCAACTCCAGCCAGGCCAGAGACATCGTCCCCTGGCCCTCCCCAGAATAGGTGGGAAGGGATGGCATGGGGAGAGTGTGGGGGGTGGGTTCATGTGGGGGGTGGTCACAGGGGTTACTCCCCTGACCCCCAGCTTCTTCCCCCCCAAAACATTTCCCCACCAGTTGCTGTCCCGGCCCGTCAGGGTAAGCAGCTGGCGCACCGGGACACTTTGTTTACTTAGGTGTACCTCCGTGCCTGCGAATGCTCGAGGTAAACAAACCATCTCGGCCCGCCAGCAGCTTATCCTGATGGCCCGGGAGCCAAAGTTTGCTGACCCCTGAATTATAGGGTCAGCTTATGAATGGGTCATAAAATTTTTTTTACTTATCCATCTTGGGGGGGTCGGCTTATAAATGAACCGGCTAATGATCGAGTATATACAGTAATTATTTTAAAAATTTTCAGGATATATTATTTAAAAGAGGCACTATCAGAACCTGGAGTTTTTAAAAATTTGTTCACTTGAAACATAAAAATCAAATTGACAGTGTCCTTTTCAGGGCTGCTACCTTTTTCTGAGGGAGTGGTGGGGACAGACATGTTATTTAAATCAGTGGTTCTCAAACTAGGGCCGCCGCTTGTTCAGGGAAAGCCCCTGGCGGGCCGGGCCAGTTTGTTTACCTGCCGCATCCCTCGGCCTGCATCGCTTCCTGCAGCCCCCATTGGCCTGGAGCGGCGAACCACGGCTTGCGGGAGCCGCGATCGGCCGAACTTGCGGACGCGGCAGGTAAACAAACTGGCCCGGCCCGCTAGGGGCTTTCCCTGAACAAGCGGCAGCCCTAGTTTGAGAACCACTGATTTAAATGATACCTTCAACTTAAAAAAAAAAAAAAAAACCCACACCTCTCTCAAGTAAAATCTACAAGTAAATTTGTTACAAGTGAAAGCTAAGATTACCATGAATGAAACAGATTTGAGGGGGAAAAAATTTTTTTCAATCACTCTACAACAACACTTTGTGTAGCCTGTTTCTCTGTAGTTAGTTTACTCTTTTGTTTAGTGTGGGTTTTTCCACATATCAGCATGGAGAAAACAATCATTTGCAAAAAAAAGTAAATGTGCTTATAAAACCATCAAAATAGTCACAAAGACACAGGAGTAGGCAAAGTCCCTGAAACTACCTTTCAGCTCTCTCTCACTTTAAAAAATTGATTACATTTAATCTTGGCAGCATCCCTTAACTTTTGCTAGCGGCTACAAACAGCACATCAGACAGATAATTTATGTCACAGGCCATTAACATGTTATTGTAACATATTAATGATTTCACTGAAACTGGGTCTGAGAGAACAAAAATCCAACATCATGTCAATAGATTTTTAATATTCCTGCACTCCTGCTCCATGGAGGCATCTTTGTGCCATTGCAGTTATGTAAATAGAAGCTACCAATACAGCTAAGTAGTGGTAGTTACAATATTCTGTATTAAAAGAAATAGAAAAATAAAAGGTTTGATTGAGCATACTTCATGTTGCATTTAAATTCACAAAAGCAAATACAATTAGAGTTAAAATTGCAATTGTGTCCTTATTGTTGAAAAGCTGTGACATATATGGCATTTTAAGATCACCAACTTTTCCAAGATCTCTGCACCTGAACATATTAGGATGAAGTTCACATGGAATGGCAGTTGAGGCCCATTAGAATGGACCCTTCAGCCTACGTAAACCCCATTTGACTTCCAGGGGTTCCACAGTAGCAAAAATCAAGTTGCAATCCAGAGGACTAAGTTGGAGTTCCTTTTGTTGGAAGCCTTTATGCTAAACCATGAATTTGAATGGCATGTTTGTATTTATATTTAGAAATGTACAAAGTATTAGCAATGTAAACAGTTAACTTTTTATGCAAGAATAAAACCATTGACAAAATCCTGGGCAAAAGCCTTGAAAAGTAGTTCAATCCTGTTACTAAATAAGTAAAAAGGATTTATTATGAGCCAGATTCAATTAAAAAAAAAAGAGAGAAATTGCATCCAGTTTCTGCACTGAGAATCTTTGTGAAAGGCCGCAGAAGCCTGATTTAGGAGTTTCTGCAGCCTTGTGCAACGGCCAAAATGGTGTGTGTGGTTCTGATTAAATTGAACATATTCAAATGTTTCCTCTTACCCCAAGACCTACTAAATATATGTTTTTATTGTTGAGTGTGTCTAAGAATAAGCTTATTTCAAGTCAATTTCTTTTTTTAGAAAGTTTAAAATGCTAAGGAAAGAAAGTTTACTTAAAACAGAATTAAAAACACAAGCATCAAATATTGCAAAATGTTACTTCATCCTGCCATATGCTAAACCCAATGTAAAGGGTAGAAAATAAATGATTATCCTGAATTTAGAAAAGAAAAAAGAAAACCCTTTTCTCAAGCCAGTAATCTCTTTTTTTTTTAAAATATGGATCCCTATCCGCATCTAACATACAATGTACACATAGGCATGATGTTAGGATACTGACTTACAAGGATGCTGGTGTGAATGGCATTTCCTGTGTTCCAAAATATCCTGTCTTCAAAAGGGGTCAATATGAAATCTTCAAAGCAATGTACAAAACACCCCAAAGTGAGCAGTTATGGACTCATCTGCCTACAGTTTCTTCCTAAACTCCTTAGTTAGAGGTTAGCTATTCCCTGAAGAATATATTCCAAAATTCTGGGTTTCTCTTTAAAAAATAATATACTAACACCGTAATGTAACTATGTATGCTCTCATTATCCATTTACACATTTTTGGAATTCTGCTAAACTACTGGCATCAATAATATCTCGTGTCTGTGTGTTCCACTGGCTGATTGTGCAGTTGAGTAAAATGTGTTTCCTTTGATCAGTTTCAAATATGCTGACCTTCAATTTCACCAAGTGTCCCATTGCTCTTATATTATTAGACAGGGCAAACAGAAGTGCCCCAACTACTGTCTTTATACCATTCATTATTTTGTCTCTCTCTCTTGTCCCCTCTTTATTTCTCCTCTCTGTACTAAACATTCCCAGTCTTTTCAGTCTCTCTTCATATGGAAGAAACATTGCACGGCTCTGCACCTCACATTCTACCAGATAGTACCACCAATTTTTAAAGGGCTTTATAATTTTTCCATTCCATTTCTCATGCATCCTAGCGTTTGTTTTTTCAGATGCCGCTACGCACCAAAAGGTGGTTTTCATTGAGCTGTCCACAGTGATACTCAGATCTTTTTCCTGACCTGTTACAGAAAATGCAAAAGATCTGTGTGTATTGTGTATGTGTTATCAGCACACTTTTGTACTGGAGCAAGGCATGGACCTTATACTCTCATCAGGAAAAGAGGCTTAACAGCTTTCATATGCATTGCCTTTGTCAAATCTTTGAAATCTCCTGGAGGGACAGAGTCACCAACACTTAGGTGCTCAAGTGGGCCAGTATACCCAGCATGAAAACACTCCTCAAACAGAGACACCTATGATGGCTTGGGTATGTGTGATGAATGATGGGCACATCTCAAAGGACATCCTCTACAGAGAATTGGCATCTGAAAAAAGACACAAAGGATGCCCAAAATTGCGTTTCAAGGACGTTTGCAAGCGAGACCTCAAAGAAATGGACATGGATGTGGATAACTGGGAAAATCATACTCAGGACCACAGCCTTTGGAAACAAGAGCTTAACAAAGATCTCCAGAGTTACGAGAGGAAGCAGTCCAGTTTAGCAGAGGAGAAAAGAGCTCACAGAAGTTAGAGCCCAAAGGGTCGAAACACCACCTTTAAATGTGACAGATGCAGCAGAAACTCACTCTCTCAAGTGGGTCTCTTCAGCCGCAGCCATGGCTGCCATAAAACCAATTGAGTAAATTCTTTACCTCTCAGGGTGCATATCCATGGTCTCTCAAGACTGAAGGATGCCTACTACTACTACTAGCAAGGTATGCAAATAATTTAAATTATTCCTTCCAGCATGCAATATCTTGCAACCGTCAATACTGAATTTAATCTGCCATCCTACTGTTTAATTCCCCAGCTTTGATAGGTATCACTAAAGATTTCCAGTCCTCTCTAGTCTTGATAACCCTAAATAACTGTGCCACCTGCAAATTTTGCCATCTTACTGCACAACCCCTCTTTTGTAGATTACAGAATTATGAAATATTATTTCACCCTATTGGAAAATAAGTTCTAGATCACTAAAAAAAAGTCTTTTTAAAATGTTAGTCCTGCTGAGTTCTACATGCATTGGTTATTATCGGGACGGCTGTCCAATAATAAAGGGATGATACAAAAATGTAAGAAATACATCTCTATTACTGCTGCTAATAGTAATTATAAAAGTAAATTTGTAGCCAGATGATTTCCAAGTTTGTTGTTTGTGCAAACTTGCAGTAATACCAACTCTTAAGCACATAATGTAAACTGAGGTGTCTAATACCTAATGTGCTAGATCCAGCCTATATGATGTATTTATGTGGCCAATTCAGATTCTGTGCAATCTGGACTTAAAAAAAAAAAAAGATTCTAGGTCTTATGGTTGCAAAAGTAACCTAAATACAAAGTGAGTGTACAACGAGGCAGTGTTGTCTTCCCAACTGCACAGAGCATAAAACAAACAATGGTCTGGAAAGTGTGAACTCCCCAGCCCTCATAAATCTCATTGTCCATGTACAGAGAAGGAAGAAAGGTGGGTTTTCCAAACGTGTTAGCTAATGCACTTTTAAACACTACTCTCAGTTAGGGTACACCACAACCAGCTAACACAATTTTAAAGGTGTTAAACTATGACTATACAAGTTGTTAAGTGATGTTTCAAATCATATTGGCTAACTTGATTTTTAAAAAAACAAACCAAACTAAAAACATACCACCTTTTCTTCCAGCCTAAACACCACCAGAGACAAAGCAAGGGGAAGAGAAACAGATACAGGAGAACAGGCGAGTGCAGAAATAGCAGTGATCCAGAAAGTGAGAGAATATTTTCCTACTGAGTGATATCTAATACGATAAATAGTAACTGAAAGTTTAGTTAGTACATGAAGGCCATATTCAATCCTTGAATATATATGCAAAGTATCATCCGATCTGGGAGGAGATTCATTGAGACCTGAGTGTAGTATGTAATCCAAAATTTATCCTCCAGCCTACAAACCAGATTGAAAAATGGAATCTGGCCCTTTCCAAAGAATGAGTGACATTCTTATTTTTTTAATCTTCACACCTCTTCAATGCACCTGGGATGTCAATGAGAATCAGCTATAATACTGTGATAACAATAATTCTAATTTATAAAAGAAACTTTCAAAATAATGGAATTATGAGAAGTTTTATGTTCTGCAGAAAAACTTGGGTCCTTAGGTTCCTGCCCTTTACATCCTTGAGACCTTAATGCAAACACTTCCGAACTACACTTCTTAATAAACCTTCTTTAGGGCTTTTGTTTTTAAATTCTCTCCTCCACTGCTTTGCTCAGAAAACCCTTTCAAAAGTACTTAATCCAACTTCTCTTAAGGTTTTGTTAGGTGAGGTCTATTTGAGTAGCAAAAACAAGTCCAAGCATGAGAAGACTTAGGTGTGCTCTAATTTCATATGCTGCAAATGAAAGTATTTCTGATTTAATCTCGCTAGGCTGCATTTATATATATATATAAAAATAAAAGACAAGATTTGATTTTTGGGAACATTTTGTGGGTGGATGGAGGTGGTTAATTAACATTCATATCTTAGAAAGAATGCTGGATCCGATTGTAAAGTTAAAAGGGTCAGCTTTAAAAATATCATATCTCTCTAAAGACTTCTTACCCACTACTGTTACAAAGTAATAATTATAATCAGCATAAGTGTAAGAGAATAGAAAAAAAATAATTGTCTCTGCTTTTTTAATATACCTTGTACATATGACAACACTTTGTTTCACAATCTCCATTGGTCTTTAACACAAAAACAGGGGAAAGAAACATTTTTTAAAAATAGAAAAATTATTGTAAAACTATAAATATTGGAGGGGGAACCTGAGGGGCAAGTGTACTACTTGTAACCATGTTGGGTTTGTTTGGGGTGTTATTTTACTGCATTAAGTCGGTGTTCCTCAGTTACTTATTAAGGGGAGCCATAGAAGACCTTAAGAGGCTGCTTTGAGCAGAGAGCCTGCAAAGTGTTTGGGATTAAAGATACTACCATAATACCCGTGATATTAGTGCCCTCAAGGACAGATGCAACATCCTCCGTCCCCAGCAATCCTCCCCAACCGCAAAGGACGAGTCTCAGGGCTGCAAAGCTGTGTGATGAAAGAACCCCCCTCCTATTGCTTAGGCGCCCGAGCAACGGCAACCGCTGGGGCAGGGCACGTTCAAGACCGGGAGCTAGGAGTGAGTTCAAACGGTCACCCAGCACCTCCCAACCCGGCACTGCACTGGAGCTGGCGGGGGCGACGCCAGGGGCTACCCGCAGAGGCGCAGCAACCCCAGGCGAGAACAAGGGGTTAAGTGTCGGGGGGAGGCTGAGTTGACTCCACATGCTGCGCCACCCCGGCCCGGCTGCTACGACAACAATAGTGAGGCTAGCACATGTCAGGCTGCTCCCCCCGCCCGCAGGGGCCGCCGCTCCCCCGCGGCGTTATTTAAACCGCGGCCCGGCCGCCGCAGAGTTAGGCGCGCGGCGGTTCAGTGCCAGCGGCCCGGTGACCGTTGTGCCCCTGCTCTAGGGGCTGGTGCACACACCGAGGCCTAGTAGCCGCCGACATGCGGCTCCGAAGAAGCCAGGCACTTACTGCCGCCCGCTCAACTTTCACTTCCCCGCCGCCTCTGGCGGCCCACGGCCCATGACACCGCACGCGGGGCAGCTCGGCCAGCTGCTTCCCCGCCGCCCCAGGGAGCCCCGGCCGGCGGAGGGGCGGCGAGTGACCTCCCTTCCCTAACCCTGACGAGACCCCGGGGGTGAGAAGGGCTCCGGGGAGGGGATTCCCCCGGTCCCCGCGGGGCACCCCCCCGCCGGAGAGGAGTACGGCTCGCCGGCCACAGCGCTCCCAGCGGAGGGTCCCCGGGGCGCCGAGCGGGGAATCCCCTCCCACCCCAGATGTCAGCAGCCGTTCGGGAGGTTAAACTGCCCTGGCCCGCCCGGGGAAGCGGACACACGCGGGGGGAGGGGGGAGTCTCTTACTCGTAGTCCCTGAAGATCTCGTTGGTGACCCTGCAGTAGAAGACGCGCTCGTCGGGCCGCAGGTCGGCGGGGGGCTTCTTCCTCACGAAGGGCTTTCGGTGCAGCAGCGGCATCGCCCCGCTCCGCGCGCTTCTTCCTGCCCCGACCCGCTTCAAATTGGAGGGAAAACGAGCGTGAGTGCGAGCGAGCGGCGGCCTGGGGAGGAGGGAGCGGGGCCCGGCGTGTCCCTCCCCCCAGGAGAGCCGGGGAAAGAGTCCGGGTCGCGGCGGCACGGGGATCGGGCGGCAGCGGCAGCCTTTTGTGTGCCTGACACGCCGCTGCCTGCCTGGGACTGTGAGGAGGGAGCTACGGATCCTTCCTCCCCCGCCTCCTCCTGCCTCACAATGGGGCCATGACGCCGAGCAGCAGGCGGAGGCGGCTCCCCCCTCCGCCCGCCCCCCCTCCGAGTCACACAACGTGCTCGGCTCGGGGATACCCCGGCTGCTGCGATCGCGCTTTGTCTCCTCCGGTTCCCCGGCCGCAGGGTCACCCCCTTCCCCCGCCTCTGACCTGCACACGCCGGGCCGGACACCAACTTCCACTCCCCCTTCGCCGCCGCCTCCTCCTCCCTATACAGCAAACACGGGGGGAGGGGGAGCGGCGATCACTTCTCTTCCTCCTTCGTTTCCTGCCAGGCTAGTGTCCAGTGGGACTCTCCTCCTTTCCCCCCCCTCCCGCCGCGTCTCTGCCAGGAAGGGTATAATGGGGTCACCCTTCTCATTCCCGGCTGGTGTGTAATGGGGACTTCCTTGTCCGCCCGTCTGGGTGGTGTATAATGGGGTCTCGCCTTCTCCTGCCTACCTGCTGTTTAATAGGGTCCCGACCCTTTTCTGCCTGGGTGGGATATGAAAAGATCCTCTCCTCCTCGCTTCTTTTCCTCCTCTTGCTCTGCTGTCTTCCCCCTCAGCTCCTGGGAAGTTTTTGATCTACTTCTTCAGCTCAATGAGGAAGAGCTGCTGGGAGGAGCTTTTCACTTCTCTACCCTACATCTTTATTGGCCGCCCAGTGCCTTCTCGCGTGTGTCACACAGGAAGACAGAGAGCTACATTATTAATTAATGGCTGAGAAGACTCATCCTCCATTTTTGAATTATCAGCCTAAAGATCTATAGAGTGAAGTGGGTGACCTATATGGGGCAAGGACCTGGATCCCCCTCATGGTGTGGTACCCAAGCAGGTTGGGATTTTAATGACACGTCACTTGGACACTAGAGAAAGCTGTTGCTAACAGGGGGAGTTCGTGTTCAAAGACGGGAATAAAGACCTTTCAAATTCCGTGTCACATTTTCTTCTCTCTTCAGAAATCACTGTTGCTACTTCGAAAATTCTCTCTGTGCACACTCACACAAAACCCTCGCTGACTTCTTAACTTTGGAAAAAGCCACTGGCCACAGTACATGCTCAATTCATCAGGGATAGAAATATCAAAGTACTTTATAGTCTCTTTCATACAAATTGCAATCTCAGAGGTTTTAGTGCTGGTAGTACAATTATGGAGAAATGTCTCTCTTCCATTATTTAAGACCAAAGTGATATGTTTCTGTATGAGTTCAGGTGGAACAGGGACGTATACTGTGGTTAAAATTATTCTCAAGTATAACTCCCATACATGGTTTAGGAGTGCCTGGGCCACAAAGCATGACCTGCTACCTTCAGCTCAGCTGGTCTAAGGACAGGCAGGCACTACCTTATTAAAGCACATCTTGTTGTTATTGTTCTTAAATGGATTTTTATTTCAATAAATGTATTTTAAATATATTGATTGAGCACTCAGGTTTGCTAGATGCCATACCCTGAGGATTTTAAAATGTAAGGTGCCAGTCCTGCAAAACACATGGATAACTTTATTAACTCAGTAGGATTATTCACATGCATATAAGTATTTGAAGGATTGGTGCCTAAATAGGAGTTTACAATCTAAAGCCCTGCTACTGCAAAAACGTGCACTTGTATAGTCCCCTGTGCTTATCAAAAGTCCATGGACTTCGCTGACACTTCATGCAGGTGCAGTTATCTGCACTAGAGTAATTTGCATGATCAAAGCCTGAATGAAAGTTTCCATGATATAGAATCATAGAGTTTGAATTATTCTGCTGGGTGGAAAATATGGTTTTGGTCATTGACATTTTAAGTTATGTTTATTCCCTGCATTTAGTCATTTTACAAAATGTTTAGCTTAAATTATTAATAGGATTTGTCCCAAGTCCACTCCAAATTTCCTACCCTTTTATTTTCTCCATTTGCCAGTGTCCTCCACTCTCCATTATAAATGAATTGGTAGTGAAGGGCAGAGATGTGATTGCAAATTAATCCATTTAAACAAAAAAGTATTTAACAAGCTCCTCTGAAATCATGTTTTTGTCTGTTTTGCATCAAAACCTTACAGTGTTTGAACTACAAATATTGGGGTAATGGCATTCAGCAATGCCAATTCTCGTGATTTCATGGTGAATTTTGCAGTATATCACTGTCTTAAAGCTCTAACTCCTGGAGACATGATTAGATGGGAATCTCAGCTTTAATTTAAGAAAAAGTTTCTACCTCTAAAGGTTGCAGACAAAAGCTTGAAAATGAGCACCCTGAAGGCTGAAAAGACAGGAAATAAAATAAGCCCCAAATTCATTACTTATTAAAATTTAATGATTCTGGAGCCAATATAATGATTTTTGAATGGCTGGGGTTGTCAGTACTGCATTATTTTAGAACTAGTTGGCATCCATGAAAAATTCATGAGTTGATAGAACTGTGACATCAAAAGCAGATTCCCTTGCCCTCTCTCTCTCTTGTTCTCACCTTTTCCTCCTCTTGTTCCTCCCCCCTATTTATTCCCTCAGCTGTTTCCCTATGAGGATTGAGTAGTAGGGTTGTGGTATCAGAGGTACCATTTGCTCTTGCTTAGGATACAGTGAAGCAGTTGGTATATTTAGCTTTGAGTTCTGAAACCATTTCTGTTTTTACAAAACCAAGATTTTAGCACCTGATTCTGCTCCCAATCAAGTCAACAGGAATAGGACTGAATCCTTATGACACACCCACAAGCTAATGGCTACTGGTAGAGGAAAGGTTGAGCATTTAAGTTGAAATTAATTAATTCTGACAGATCTCAGAAATTATGTTTTTACTTTCACAAGGGCATTTTTTGTCTTTGCTACACAGTATTTATAAGTTGTTATAATACATTATACCTTTAATACTTAATTGAAAAATACATTTTTGAGTCAAGGTAGAAAAAAAATGGTTACTCACCTTTGTAACTGTTGTTCTTCGAGATATGTTGCTCATATCCATTCCAATTAGGTGTGCGCGCGCCGCGTGCACGATCGTCGGAGAATTTTCTACCCTAGCAACATCCGGTGGGTCGGCTGTGGAGCCCCCTGGAGTGGCGCCTTCATGGCGCTGGATATATACCCCAGCCGACCCACCGCCCCCTCAGTTCCTTCTTGCCGGCTACTCTGACAGTGGGGACGGGGGGGCGGGTTTGGAATGGATATGAGCAACACATCTTGAAGAACAACAGTTACAAAGGTGAGTAACCATTTTTTCTTCTTCGAGTGCTTGCTCATATCGATTCCCATTAGGTGACTACCAAGCCTTACCTAGGCGGTGGGGTCGGAGTGAGACATCGCTGTGTGCAAAACCGCTGATCCGAATGCAGCATCGTCTCTGGACTGCTGTACAAGCGCATAGTGAGCTGCGAAGGTGTGTACCGATGACCAAACCGCCGCTCTACAAATGTCCTGGATCGGGACATGAGCCAGGAAGGCAGTCGAGGAGGCTTGGGACCTCGTGGAGTGGGCGGTGAGGCACGGCGTCGGGACACCAGCCAGGTCGTAGCAAGCACGAATGCAGGACGTGACCCAAGAGGAGAGACGTTGCGAGGAGACCGGTAAGCCTTTCATCCGGTCGGCCACTGCAACGAAGAGTTCCGTCGTCTTCCTAAACGGTTTTGTACGCTCAATATAGAAAGCAAGGGCCCTGCATACGTCCAAGGAGTGCATACGCTGGTCTTGACGGGTGGCGTACGGCTTAGGATGGAAGACCGGGAGAAATATATCCTGGTTCACATGAAAAGCTGATACCACCTTGGGAAGAAAGGCAGGGTGGGGGCGAAGTTGCACCTTGTCTTTATGGAAGACTGTGTATGGAGGCTCAGACGTGAGCGCCCTGATTTCAGAAACACGCCTTGCTGAAGTGATGGCTACAAGGAAGGCTGTCTTCCAAGATAGGTAAAGGAGTAAGCTGGTAGCCAATGGCTCGAACGGGGGCCCTGTGAGCTTGGAGAGAACCAGGTTAAGATCCCTCGCCGGAACGGGTTGGCGTTGCTGTGGGTATAGCCAGTCTAAGCCCTTGAGGAATCTGACGACCATCGGGTTAGAGAAGACCGAGGAAGTGAGTTCTCCTGGGTGGAACGCCGATATAGCGGCCAGGTGAACCCTGACCGAAGATATCGCCAAGCCCTGCTGTTTTAGGGATAGGAGATATTCAAGTATAAGAGGAATAGATGCCTGCAAGGGGGGCGTGGCCCACTGCTCGCACCAACAGGAGAACCGTTTCCACTTGGCTAAGTAAGTGGTCCGTGTAGAGGGCTTTCTACTTCCCAGTAGAATCTGTTGCACGGGATGTGAGCATCGTAGCTCTGTCCGATTCAGCCATGGAGCATCCACACTGTAAGGTGGAGCGATTGCAGGTTGGGGTGACAGAGTCGGCCCTGGTCCTGAGAGATCAAGTCTGGGCATAAGGGAAGCGTGATCGGAGTTTGTGTCGATAGCTCCAGAAGCGTGGTGTACCAGTGCTGTCTTGGCCAAGCTGGAGCGACTAGAATCATACGTGCCTTGTCTCTGCGTAGCTTGAGCAACACCCTGTGGACCAGTGGGAATGGAGGGAAAGCGTAGAACAGCTGGTCTCTCCACGATAGGAGGAAAGCGTCCCACAGGGAGCCCAGAGATCGCCCTTGGAGGGAGCAGAACACGTGGCACTTCCTGTTGGCTCGTGAGGTGAACAGGTCGACCTGGGGAAATCCCCACCTCTGGAAGATGGAATGGATGATATCCAGGCAAATTGACCACTCGTGCGTCTGGAAGGCTCTGCTGAGACGGTCCGCTAGAGTGTTCTGGACTCCAGGGAGGAATGATGCCATGAGATGTATCGAGTCGGCAATGCAGAACTCCCACAGGCGAATGGCCTCTTGGCATAGGAGAGACGACCGGGCTCCTCCTTGCTTGTTGATGTAGAACATGGCCGTGGTGTTGTCTGTGAGGACTGACACGCAACGGCCATGTAGGAGACCGAGAAATGCCTGATAGGCTAGGCGCACCGCCATCAGCTCTCGAACATTGATGTGTAGAGCTAGTTGGGATGCGGTCCACAGGCCCTGGGTATGGTGCTCCCCGAGGTGAGCGCCCCAACCTAGAGATGAAGCGTCCGTGACTAGGTGCAGGGAGGGTTGTGGAGCGTGAAATGGCACTCCTGCGCAAACCGCCTTGTGATCCAGCCACCAGGTGAGAGAGGTCAAGACCGAGTTCGGAACCGTGACCACCATGTTCAGGTTGTCCCGATAAGGACAGTACACCGACGATACCCAGGCCTGAAGTGGGCGAAGCCAAAGTCTGGCATGCCTGGTTACGTAAGTGCAAGAGGCCATGTGTCCCAACAGGCCGAGGCACGTCCTTATTGTGGTGATCGGGAAGACCTGGAGTCCATGGATGATGTTTGTGATGGTGTGAAACCGAGTGTCTGGCAGAAGAGCTCGGGCGAGTCTGGAGTCTAAAACTGCCCCGATAAACTCTATTCTCTGGGTTGGCTCCAGAGTGGACTTTTCCTTGTTGAGTAGAATGCCTAACTCGTGGAATGTTTGTAGTATTATCTGGACGTGGGCCTGAACTCGCTCCCTGGTGCGGCCGCGCACCAGCCAGTCGTCTAGATACGGGAACACCTGTATCCTTTGTCGACGAAAGTATGCTGCCACGACAGCCATACATTTGGTGAACACTCTCGGAGCCGCGGATAAGCCGAAGGGAAGGACGGCAAATTGGTAGTGCACACTGTTTACTACAAATCGAAGGAAGCGCCTGTGTGGGGGGTAGATTGCTATATGAAAATATGCGTCCTTCATGTCGAGGGCAGCGTACCAGTCTCCAGGATCCAGAGGAGGGATGATGGTCCCCAAGGTGACCATGCGGAACTTCAACTTTACTATGAATTTGTTGAGACCGCGTAAGTCTAAAATGGGTCGCAGACCCCCTTTTGCTTTGGGGATCTGGAAGTAGCGGGAGTAAAACTCCCTGCCCCTTAACTCTGGGGGAAACTCCTCTATGGCCCCCATAGAGAGGAGCCCAAAAACCTCCTGTGTAAGGAGATGCTCGTGAGAAGGGTCCCTGAAGAGGGATGGGGAGGGGGGAATGAAGAAAACTGGAGAGCGTATCCCCTCTTCACCATGCGAAGGACCTAACAGTCCGAGGTTATAAGGGACCAAGCACAGTGGAAACGGGAGAGGCGATCCCGAAAGAAAGGAAATGGATCCTAGGTAGTGGCTGGCACGCCGTCCTCGAGCGCAACTTCAAAAGTTTTGCCTAGGTCCTGAAGGTGGTCTAGGAGGGCCTTGGTTCTGACCGGGTTGGGGGCCGGTCGACCTCCGTCTACCACCTCGTCCCCGCCTTCTGGGGAAGTCCTGTCTTGGACGAGGAGGAGGAGGGTAGAACCTTTGTGGCTGGGGCCTAACGGGCCTGCGCTGGGGTCCTGGGACATGCATCCCCAGGGAGCGCATGATGGTTCTGGAGTCCTTGAGGCTCTGCAACCGAGAGTCCGTCTTGTCCGAGAACAACCCCTGGCCCTAGAACGGCAGATCTTGCAGGGTCTGCTGCAGCTCTGGCGGTAACCCCGAAACCTGGAGCCAGGAGACGCATCTCATGGCTATCCCAGACGCTAGTATCCTGGCGGCCGAGTCCGCTATGTCCAGGGAGGCCTGCAAGGAGGTCCTAGCCACCTTTTTACCTTCCTCCACTAGGGCCCCGAACTCTTCCCTCGAGTCCTGGGGGACCAACTCTTTAAATTTACCCATGGAATTCCATGAGTTGTAATTGTACCGACTCAGGAGCGCCTGTTGGTTTGCGGCTCTAAGCTGCAGACCCCCCGCTGAGTAAACCTTGCGCCCAAACAAATCGAAGCGTTTGGCGTCCTTCGATTTGGGCGCTGCCGCCTGCTGACCATGGCGCTCTCTTGCGTTCACTGAGGAGACTACCAGTGAACACGGCGGAGGGTGTGTATAGAGGTACTCATGGTCTTTAGATGGGACAAAGTACTTCCTCTCTACACCTCTAGCAGTGGGAGGGATGGAGGCCAGGGTTTGCCATATGGTATTAGCGTTAGCCTGGATCGTACGAATAATGTGCAACGCCACCCGGGATGGGGCATCAGCTGAGAGGATGCTCACCACCCGGTCCTCCACCTCCACTGTCTCCTCAGCCTGTAGGTCCATATTCCGTGCCACCCTACGCAACAAGTCTTGGTGGGCACGGAGGTCTATTGGAGGTGGGCCTGAGGCTGTTGTACCCGCCACCACCTCATCTGGGGAGGATGAGGAGGACGCCTCAGGGGGTAAAGGATCCATATGAGGGTTCGGCTCCAAGGGTCCCTGATGTGCAGGATCCCCTGCACCGGGGTCTGGGGCCTGCGTGGGTGTCGGCACTGGAGCCTCCATGCCCCCTGGGGGAGGACGGGAGATGGTGGCCTCAGGAACCCTGGGCTCAGAGTGTGTCGAGCGAGAGGCCGCTGGTGGAGCCCCTTGAGCTTGGTGATATGCCCATAGGGTCCAGAAAGACCAATGTGCAGGGTCCTGTCTAGGGTCCTCTGCCCCCTCCTGCCAATGACCCAAGTCGTCTGCAGCCTGACCCTGAGCAGGGTATGCTGATCGGGAGGCCCCTTCCGACGAGCGAGACGCCGATCTTGAGGGCCAGGGCAGTGCCGAGCGTGGTTGCAGGGGCTCGTCCTGGTACGGTGCCGAGCGGTGCCGGTCCACAGACGAGCGGTCTCTGTGCGGTGCCAGTGAGCGGTACCGGGATCGAGAACGGTGCCGATGGCCATGCCAGTACCGGGATCCAGATCTGGATCGCAAAGACGAAGACCGTCTGTAGACTCGGTGCCGGGAGCGGCCTCGCGAACGGGAGCGGCGCTCATACCGGTGCTGAGAACTGCGTCTGGACTCCGACCGGTACCGATGCACAGGTTGGTGCCGAGAAGTAGACCGGTGCCAAGAGGAAGATCTGGGCCGCGAGTACGATCGGCGCCGAGATGAAGATCGGTGCCGGGACTGCGAGCGGTGTTGGGACCTGCTCCGAGACCGGGAGCGGTGCCGCGAGTCCCCGCTCGGAGATGGAGGGCGTATCAGGGCAGGCTTGCCCCTGGATTGCACAGCACAAAGGGCATGCGGTGCCGCGGGCTGAGACGGCGCCGGCTCCCTGAGGGCGATGACGTCTTTCGCCGTTGCAAAAGTCTCCAGTGTAGAAGGGAGACAAGGCTCAACCACAGGACGAGGCGGTGAGCCAGTCCGCACCGGACTCAACGGTCCTACACCCGGCGCCGGAGTCAACGGTGTTGATGATGCCTGCACCCTCTGGCGCTCCGAAGCCGGACGCGGCACTACCACCGGTACGGGGGGAGCCGGTGCCTGTTGGATGGCAGCGTCCTGGGTCTTGCGGGGTCTTTTATGTCCCGGAGACAGGGAACTGTGCCGAGGGGCTTGTGGCGGACGCGGTGCCGAGGGAGGACGGTGCCATGGGGCCTTATCCGCGTCTGCTCGCGGTGCAGTACCGGAGGGTGCCGCTGGGGCGCTGCGCACCGAGGTGCTCGGTGCCGGAACTTGGCGCGCCGAAGGAGGATTTGGGCTAAGTGCCGCCTCCATAAGGAGCTGCTTAAGTCTGAAGTCCCGCTCCTTTTTGGTCCTGGGCCTGAAATCCTTGCAGATCTTACACTTGTCCGTCTGGTGAGACTCCCCTAAACACTTCAGACAAGAGTCGTGGGGGTCTCCCGTTGGCATAGGCTTAGCACAGGTCGCGCACGGCTTAAAGCCAGGAGCCTTGGGCATGAGCCCGGCTGCGCGCCGGGGGGAAAAGGGGGGATAATAGCCCCCTTAACCCCCGCTAACTATTTATAACTATTTATAACTACTCTACAAACTATTAACAACAAACTACTAATCTAAAGAATATAACCAACTACTATTTTACAAGAACTAACGAGTAAAGCTAGGGAGAGTGGAGAACAGCTATGCTGCGCTTCACAGTTCCAACGACCATCACGGGCAGTAAGAAGGAACTGAGGGGGCGCTGGGTCGGCTGGGGTATATATCCAGCGCCATGAAGGCGCCACTCCAGGGGGCTCCACAGCCGACCCACCGGGTGTTGCTAGGGTAGAAAATTCTACGACGATCGTGCACGCGGCACGCACACACCTAATTGGAATCGATATGAGCAAGCACTCGAAGAAGAAGTATGGAGTTATGTAGCGGTTTCTTTTTGAAATGTGATAATCAGCTGATATGTACTGGAATCCTCATTAGCCAGTCAGATCAAAGTTTTCATTCATGCCATTTTATAAATGAAAATACCTGTAGTGAGAGCATAACAAATATCAAATACTGTAAAATACTGGATATTAGGTTTATGGCTACTGTGTTGTCAATAGTAAAACAACTTCCTAGGGACTGTGTGGACCCAGACTCAGGGTAAGTTCCTTTTCCGTCAAAGCCCTCCACAGTTCTACCCTGAGTCCCAGTAACTCTTCTGCTTTTGTCTCTTCACTTGCCCTCTATTCCATCAAATCTGCAGTTTACTATCCCTTTGTTTCCTTCATCCACTACCATCTTCCTGCTTTTTTTCTTGCAAGCCCCTAAGGGCTTATCTACACATGGAGTTATTCAGGAATAGCTATTCTGCTTAAATTCACAACCAATCTATTCCAGAACAACTTTAACTTGTAGGCAAATCCTAAGACAGAAACCCCAAGAAAGTAAGCTTTTTACCCACCTGTTTCAACTCTGCCATTTTGCCTCATTTAGTTCTTCTTCTTTAGGGTTTGAATTACCATTGGTTGCCACCTGATCTTGTGTCTTCTTTTTTTTTTTTTTTTTGACACTACCATCTTATTCTCCAGGGGCCTGATCCAAAACCCACTAATGTCAATAGGAGTCTTTCCAATTACTTCAATGGGCTTTGGATGAGGCCCTAGATTCTCATGTTTAATTTTTGTTAAAGGTAAGTCTATCCATTGAGACTGAGAAGATAAATTATAAAATACTATAGTGTAGCTGATGTAATAATGTCTGCCTGTAGAGAGCCTGAAACAATAGTTTGGAGAGGTGTGAACTTCCCCATTTATCTCAATGGACTGTTAACTCAGGGAGCGTTTTCACAGCACAGTTAGCTGGAGTGTTACCCCTAACTCACTCATGTCCACACACAAAAATCCACTAGCTCAAATTAAATGGTGATTTAAACTCAAACAAGCTAGCTCCTCAGGGAGAGAGAGGTGGGTTGATCCTGATGCATGAGCTAGTAATGCTGTGGAAATGCAACAGCTCAAATTACAATTCATCAGCAGCTAATCCAATCATTTTGTGCTACTAATCACATTACTCTGTGTGTAACTCCAGTATGCTCTTCTCAGTTGAGCTAGCCTAGCTGGAGTGCAGTAACTTGAGTGTACTTAGGCCTGGTAGACTACAGGTATGTCTACACTGGCAGAGTTACATCGCTGGCAGTTACATCCCCACTCAGAGAGCACTGAAGGGAAACCGCTGTTGTGTGTTCACACTGTCAGCTGCCTGCACAATAGCGTGTTTACACTTGCGGCACTTGCATTGGTATTCAGAGCAATGCACTCTGGGCAGCTGCCCCCCGGGCCTTTCTCTTCCTCTTCTGCCACTAATTGTTTTGGGAAGGCCGAGGGGGTTGCGGGGCATCCTGGGTCCTGTCCCAAGGCCACGTGATGTATTGCTTCGCATCCCAGCAATCCCTATGCTTCCATCTGCATTTGGCGCCATCTTTCAACAGTTTGTGTACTGCGCACTCTGCCTCTTCGGTCTGCAGGAATGGATCCCGCACCATTGACCAATATGCTGCTCACTCTCACTAACATGTCACGAGTGGCAGTGGAGTTTTTCCTTAAACTACAAAGGCAAGAGGAGTTTGACATTAATCTCACCACGCATAGAAGCTACGACACAAGATAGCTTGTGGCATTCACGGAGGTGCTGACCACAGTGGAATGCCGCTTTTGGGCTCGGGAAACAAGCACTGAATGGTGGGATCACATTGTCATGCATGTCTGGGATGACGAGCAGTGGCTGCAGACCTTTCGGATAAGGAAAGCCACATTCATGGGACTGTGTGATGAGCTCGCCCCAGCCCTGCAGCACAAAGACACGAGAATGAGAGCTGCCATGTCTTCGGAGAAGCGCGGTTCTCCAAGCGCTTGTGGATCACCGTGTGTGTTTCACAAACACTAACACAGGCTGGTCCGGAAAGGTGCATGATGCACGCATCTCTCGGAACACTGGCCTGTTCAGGAAGCTGCAAGCAGGGACTTTCTTCCCGCACCAGAAGATCGCCATAAGGGAAGTCGAAATGCCCATTGTGATCCTGGGAGACCCTGCCTACCCCTTAATGCTGTGGCTTATGAAGGCAGACATGGGGAACCTAGACAGCAACAAGGAGCAGTTCAACAACAGGCTGAGCAAGTGCAGAAAGACTGTGTGTGCTTTTGGCCGTTTAAAGGCCCGCTGGTGCTGCCTATTTGGGAGGATGGACCTGGTCGATGACAATATTCCTATGCTTATAGCTGCGTGCTGTATGCTCCATAATATTTGTGAAGGGAAGGGTGAAAACTTCACTCAGGGCTGGACTGCTGAGGCTCAGCGCTTGGAGGCTGAATTTGAACAGCCAGAGACCAGGGCTACTAGAGGGGTGCAGCGCAGGGCCATAAGGATCAGAATGCCTTGAGGCAGCAATTTGAAGCTGAAAGTCACTAATATTTGTTGCTATGCTTGGGAGTGCAGTGCTTGTAATGCTAGGAGGTGATTGTGATTGGTGCAGACGATACACTGTAAAGGTTTAAGAAAATAGCCTGTTGCTTTGCAGGGCTCTGTTTGCTTTCAATTAATGGAATAAAGATTTCTTTCAAACAAAAACAATTATTTTATTAAAAAACAACAACTGGAGGAGATAGAGGAGACAAACAAAAAAACACATCAGCACTGTGGGGGATGGGGGAAGGAAGGGTCCCAGGAGGAGGTGGGGTCCCGGGACGGTTAAAGATTTGTGTATGTCCAGGTAACATATGAAACCTTGTCCTTTGGAGTACAGTGCAGAGGGTACTGTACTTCAGCAGGGCTAAACTGCAGAGGGACGGATGTTGAGTGCAGTGGGTACTGGGAATCCGCAGGGCTGGACTGTGATGGGGCAGGAGCGGGTATAGACTGGAGCCAGGAAATTGATAAGAGTGTCTTGGCAGTGTCTGGGGGACACATGGGAAAGAGTTTTGTGGCAGCGGTGGCAGGGGAGGGTAGGCACAGAGCTGCTTGGTTTGCAGTGCTAGTAGTGCCTGGGAACGTGTCTGCTTGGTGCTCCATAATGTTTAAGAGCCACTCTGTGGCTTTGTTCTGGCACGCTGAATTCTCCTTTCGGTCCCTCTTCTCGCTGTCCTGCCACTCCTTCAATTCTTGTTTTTCGGCTGTGGAGTGCATCATGACATCACGCAGAAAGTCCTCTTTATTTTTTTGTGGCCGCTTTCTAATTCTACGCAGCCGTTCAGCAGGCAGTAACAAAGAGGGAGGCTGGGCTCCCAGGGTCATATCTGTGAAGCCAAAATGCAACATTTTACAGAAGCAGTATTGTTTGCAACACACAGACCACTGATTCAGTGATTTAAAACACAGCCACTGTTCACATACCTGTCACTAACTGGCTGACCCCAGGCAAGCACACATGAGCCACAAGACCCCCGAAATGATGAGTAACCGCAGGGGCAGGGGAAATCAGTTTTCCAGGACCGTACTGTACACTGGGCACGTGGCTCTTGGGGAGAGCCAGCACTGGGGGGTGGGCGGCTTATAATCATTACTGTCCCCACATTTTCCACAGGCTGTGTTCATTATGGAAGATATCTCGCTGCTGAGGGTGAGCAGGGAATCAAGGGAGGGTCTTCTCCAAGACTGCGGCTTCCGCCCTGGCCCTTATTCAGCTCGCCTGTGTGCAGCAATGGTCTTAGGGTGACCAGATGTCCCTATTTTATAGGGACAGTCCCGATATTTAGGGCTTTTTCTTATATAGGCACCTATTACGCCCTACCCCCGTCCTGATTTTTCACACTTGCTGTCCGGTCACCCTAAATGGTCCCCCTGTCCAGTGACGGCAGAGTGGCGTGGGAAAGTTAATCTTAATGGGGCAAGAAAAAAAGCAGCTCTGCCAAAGAGCCTGCAGCAGCAGATTGCCCAGTATCACCATGAGAATTTTGTGGAGATCTCTGAAGCAGATTCCCGTGAAGTAAGGGAGTCAATCAACACCCTGTTCTGCCGCTCAAACTCCAAACCCCTTGGCTCTAGCCCAGAGCCCCCTCCTGCATCCCAAACTTCTCATCCCCAGTCCCACCCCAGAGCCTGCACCCCCAGCTGGAACCTTCACCCCCTCCTGTACCCCAACCCCACCCCGGAGCCTAGGGGAAGCCCTGAGCCTCCACGCCCCCTTGCGGGGCTGGAGCTGCGAGTACTGTCTCACCCTGCTGTGGGTGGAAGCCCCGAGCCTCTGCCCTCCTCCCCCCGTGGGGCTGTGTGTGGCCCACGATTGATTTTTTCTGTGGGTCAATGGCCCCAGATAGAAAAAAGGTTCCCCACCCCTGGTCTACACTGACATGCTGCAGTAGTGCAGCTGCACTGCTGCAGCTTTTAAAATGTTGACATACCCTAACTCAGTGGCTCTCAACCTTTCCAGACTACTGTACCCCTTTCAGGAGTCTGGTTTGTCTTGCGTACCCCCAAGTTTCACCTCACTTAGAAACTCCTTGCTTACAAAATCAGACATAAAAATACAAAAGTGTCACAGCACACTATTACTGAAAAATTGCTTACTTTTTCATTTTTACCATATAATTATAAAATGTCAATTGGATTATAAATATTGTACTTATATTTCAGTCTATAGTGTCTAGAGCAGTATAAACAAGCTATTGCCTATATGCTATTTTAGTTTGTACTGACTTTGCTAGTGCTTTTTATGTAGCCTGTTGTAAAACTAGGCAAATATCTAGAGGAGTTGATGCAGGGCTTTGGAGCGGAGCCCAGAGCTGGAGCGCGGAGTAGGTCCGGAGCAGTGGAGCAGCAGGTTTGTGCCCGGAGCTGGAGCACAGCTCCAAAGCCCTGAGTTGATGTACCCCCTGGAAGACCTCTGTGTACCCCCAGGGGTACATGGGTACCCCTGGTTAAGAACCACTGCCCTAACTCAAGCTAAAATCTGGTCAACACTAGGAAATTAGGTCAGCATAACTACATTGCTTAGTGGCATGAAAAATCCACATCCCTGAATGATGCAGTTAGAATCAACCTAACCCACAGTGTAGACAGCACTAGGTCTAGAATTCTCCCGTTGACCTAGCTACCGCCTCTTGGGAGGTGGATTACCTACACATTTTAAGTGTAACTAGCTCTAACTATTGCCATGAAGACAAACCCTCAGATGCCCAATGATGATAATTTAAATGTCAACATTGTTAACTGTTTCACTGCTGATCAAGAAGGTATATAAGAAAGGAAAAGGACAAACATATTATGAAGATTTGCATAAATGATGTGAGCAACATCTCATTTTGGGACCAACCTTCTTAAAACATTTTTCTTCCACAATGCCTACAAACCAAAAATATCTTATGTAATTCTGATGATGCATACATTAATAATCAAGGCAACTTATTGCTGTAACTTTTGACTTAACTTAGATTTTAAGCTATTTGAGCAGAGACAGTGAACCAGGTTTACTAGTATGCTCCGACTGCATGTGTACCACTACATATGGTCCATTGTGTTTTACTAGACTGTAAAACAGTATGTAAATTTTTGATATAGTATAAATAATAACATCCTTCAGTTGACAAAAGGAAAAGATACACAAGTGATTTTCATAAAATGTTTGTTTTTGTTTCAGTTTGGCTCAGTTGTGTTTCAGTATGGTCCTTGAATGGCTCTCTGATCACTTGGATTTTGAGTTCCTGATTTTGCTGTTCTATTATTTTAACACGTATTGACTTCCATAGGAGTCACACATAGGCAGCAGCTCTAGAATCACATCCGGTGTCTAGCACATTCTCATCTATACTTAAAATTTTGTCCATTCGCTTAATTCAGTACTAGTCCCCTAGGCAGGACTACAGCTGTGAATGGAGACAAGTTCTTTACTTTTTGCCTTTTAATAGAGTAGCCTACAGGACAATATTTGTATCTGCTGTTGAGTTTGTACAGCACCTAGCACAGCAAGGACTTAATCCTAAGAAGGCCCTCCTGGTACTATTGTGATTTCTTTAATAAGGGTCACAGAAAGAATTATTCTATCACTGATCCTTACATTTTCAGAACTTAACAGGTTTTAGGCACACAGCTCCCACTGATGTTAATGGATGTTGTGTGCTTACTTCCCAAGCATCTCTGAAAATAAAAAGATACATCCCTTGGAGGTTTCTTTTCATCACATTTCTTTCTGTAACTACTGGTTTTAAGGCTATTTAAACTGATAACCTATACTAAAGGGGAATAACTCTGATCACATTTACACTAGAGCTATAACCAAGTATGGTTGGCTCCTGAGCTGATTACAACATGGCAAAAAGGTGTTGTGTAATCACTAGTCATTTCCTGATAGTGTCTCTGTAACCAGGTTAAAACTCTAGAAGGGTTGGTACTGAGTCTTCTTACTCAATTACAGTCATAGGGTACAGAATACTGACACTATTGTTACTGTCTAATACTGTGAGAATTGTTCATGCATTCCACCAAACTTATTTCCTCAGTGATTAAGGCTATTTGAAGTGAGGATGAAGGATGAATTTACCATCTTGTGCTATACCCACACCATCACTACTAGATTGGTGGTATTTTACTTTTTGATTTTTATATTCTGCCTTGTATCAGTCTGTTTGAAACCTGGATTTATATAAGTTTGCTTACTCTTTGTGTATTCAAATTTAAAATTAAGAACCTAAAAGCTTATAGTGCAAACCTGGCATTTATCAAAATGGTACATGGGCCTTCAATGAATTAAGTGCACTGGAAAAATCTCCCTGTTGATAAGTAGAACCAATAATTCTAAAATGTTGCAATAATTTATGACTTTTTGATGTACAACTGTACATGTCCCAATAATTGTCCTTGCACTCCTTTTCTGTTTACAATTCTTTTTTATGATTTGAGATTAGATTACATAAATATGTTTACATATTATAGACTTCTTGCTATTATACAGTGAAATTTACTATGTAATGTCACTGCTGTTTTTGAGCTTGAATCTGGAAACACTATGCACATGAGTAACTTCGCTGATGTGAATAGTCCCAGTGAAAATATGTTTATAGAACTTGACCCTATATCCATAATATTGTTATAAGTAACAACTAGGATCAATAGTGACCAAAGACAAAACATAATATTTCTGCAGCAATACTTGCCATGTTGAAAATTTATTAATATTATTGTTTTGACAAATGCAGCATATTACCATAACTTCTGGTAATCTCCACATTACACAGTTTCTACATTTTAAAGCTTTTTGTTTATATAATTCTATTTAAGTATAAATAATGGTCAAAAGGTAATACAAAACACTGAGCTCATGTTCTTTTTGTGTACTTTTTTCCCCCTTTGGCTTTTCATTAGAATTTCAATTCTTGTCTATCCTGGAAGATTCTATGGAGAACTGGAGAATTATTGGGATTTTGATATTACAGATGCTTAGGAAATAAAACCTGATTATCTGAGGGGAAAATATTCTTAAAACTCTTTTCTTTTAATTAAATAGCTGTTACAACAAAACATTTGTGAAAAAAGCTCTCTTTGTTAAGGATTCAACAACGTCTCATAAATTAAGGGCTGAGAATTCTCTCAATCCTCATTTCGGAGTCATCTAAGAAGTACTCCAACAAAAAGGGAAGACAAGACTTCACATTCCTGATATTTCTAGGGCCTTGTCTAATCACAAAAGTTAGACTGCTTTAACTACACCAGTATAATTAATGCAGTTCAACCCCATAGTGTGGATGCATATATACTGGTATAGCTTATTTCCCCATGGGAAAGGGAATAAGCTATACTTGTATGTCACCTTTATGCCATATAACTGCATCCACACTAAGGGTATGTCTACACTACGAAATTAGGTCGATTTTATAGAAGTCAATTTTTAGAAATCGATTTTATACAGTCAATTGCGTATGTCCACACTAAGCGCATTAAGTCAGCGGAGTGCGTCCTCACTACCATGTCTAGCATCGACTTACGGAGCGATGCACTGTGGGTAGCTATCCCACAGTTCCCAAAGTCTCTGCTGCCCATTGGAATTCTGGGTTAAGCTCCCAATGCCTGATGGGGCAAAAACATTGTCGCGGGTGATTTTGGGTACATGTCATCAGTCGCCCCGTCCTCCGTGAAAGCAACGTCAGACAATCGTTTCGCGCCAGACACCAGGGCGATTAGAAGAGCACAGCAAGCTGCGCTGTGCATCAGAGAGGCTTTGAAAACTAGTTTCATGACTGGCCAGGCTTCGGTGTGATAGTTGTGTGTGTTTCTCCTTGATGCAAACCCGCCCCCTTTGTTGATTTTAATTCCCTGTAAGCCAACCACCCTCCTCCCTTCAAAATAAAGTAACTATTGTTTTGAAACCAGGCATTCTTTCTTTATTAATTAAAAAAAAAAATTAGATAATGGACAAGGTATCCCGGGTGGGTTGGGGAAGGAGGGAAGGACAAGGCCACATTGCTTATTGTAGCCACACTAAAAATCAAACTGTTTGAATGACAGCCTTTTGTTGCTTGGGCCATCCTCTGCAGTGGAGTGGCTGGGTGCCTGGAGCCTCCCCCACACCCACGTTCTTGGGCATCTGGGTGAGGAGGCTATGGAACATGGGGAGGAGGGTAGGCGGTTATACAGTGGATGCAGCAGGGGTCTGTGCTCGTTGGCTTTCCTGCAGCTCCAACAGATGCTTCATCATGTCCGTTTGCTCCCCCATTAGCCTCAGCATCGCGTCCTGCCTCCGCTCTTCGCGCTCACTTAATTCTATCCTGGCCTCTGCCACTGAATGCCTCCATGCATTAAGCTGTGCCCTATCAGTGCAGGAGGACTGCATGACATCGGAAATCATGTCATCGCGAGTGCGTTTTTTTCGCCTTCTAATCTGCGATAACCTCAGGGACAGAGATGATAGGGGGAGCGTAGAAACATTCTACGCTCTACGATTCTGGGGGGACTGCATGGTCACCTGTGCTGCTGAGTTCTCCACGCTGACTAAACAGAAAATGAAATTCAAAAGTTCCTGGGGCTTTTCTTTGTACCTGGCTAGTGCATCGGCGTTCAAAGTGCTCTCCAGAGCAGTCACAATGGAGCACTCTGGGATAGCTCCCGGAGGCCAATACCGTCGATTTGCGTCTGCACTACCCCAAATTCAACCTAGCAAAGTCGATTTTAGCGCTACTCCCCTCGCCGGGGAGTACAGAAGTCGATTTTAAGAGCCCTTTAGGTCGATGGAATGGGGTTGGTTGTGTTGATGCATTCATTTTTAAATTGACCTAACACAGCTAAATTTGACCTAACCCTGTAGTGTAGACCAGGCCTAAGAGTGGTACTGGAATAACTATTTTGGTTTAAAAAAATTACACTCCTAACTAAAAAAGTTATTCATGTACAAAAGATGTGTGTAGGCCAGGCCTAAGGGGAAGGGGTAAGAGAAAATTACTTTAAAAACAAGCATCCTTCAGGCCTTTGAGGCAAAAAATGGTCACACTTTTCGTGTGGCGTGAACCTTCGCGAAATGCCAGCAATTGATTTTTCCTGCAGCCCACCAGCATTTGGATACAAAGAATGCTTACCAACAAATGTAGAATCATAGAAATGTAGCTCTCAAAGGGACCTCAAGGGGTTATCTAGTTCAGCTCCTTGTGCTGAGGCAAGACCAAGTATACTTAGACCTCCCTGACAGGTGTTTGTCTAACCTCTTCTTAAATCCTCCAATGATGGGGATTCCACGGCCTCCTTTGGAAGCCTATTTCAGTGCTTAACTAGCCACCTAGTTTGAAAGTATTTCCAAATATCCAACCTAAATCTCCCTTGCTGCAGATTGAGCAGATTACTTCTTGTCCTACCTCCAGTGGACATGGAGAACAATCGATCACCATTCTCTTTATTATATCCCTTATCATCATATCTAAAGGCTATGAGATCCTTTCTCAGTCTTCTGTTCTCAAATCTAAATATGCCACATTTTTTAACCTTTCACATAGATCAGGTTTTCTAAACTTTTTATCATTTTTGTAACTCTCCTTAGGACTCTCTCCAGTTTATTCACATCTTTCCTGATGTGTGGTGCCCAGAATTGGACACGGTACTCCAGCTGAGGTCTCACCAGTGCCAAATACAGCAAGTCAATTACCTCCC
Organism: Terrapene triunguis; assembly: GCF_002925995.2. Lineage (NCBI taxonomy): Eukaryota > Metazoa > Chordata > Testudines > Emydidae > Terrapene > Terrapene triunguis. Next base: position 56,208,508 of record NW_020664447.1, read on the forward strand.
ATGTCTTAGGTGGCACATTCTTGTTAATACACCCCAGAATGATCTTATCCGTTTTCACAACTACATCAAGTTGGCTCATACTCAATTTGTGATCTATTATAACCTGCAGACCTTTTTCAGTAGTACTACTGTCTACCCAATTATTCCCCATTTTGTGGTTGTGCATTTGTCTTTTCCTTCCTAAGTGAAGGACTTCGCACTTGTCTTTATTAAATTTCATCCTGTTGATTTCAGAACAATTCTCCAATTTGTCAGCATTGTTTTGAATGCTAATCCTGTCCTCCAAAGGGCTTGGAATCCATCCTAGGTTGGTGTCATCTGAAAATTTTATAATATGCTCTCCCAGTTTGACAGCGAACCATTGGTAACTATTCTTTAAGTATATTTTCTCAACCAATTGTGCACTTACCTTACAGTAATTTCATCTAGACCTCTTTTCCCTCGTTAATTTAGGACAGTGTCAAAAGCTTCACTAAAATCAAGATAAATCATGTCTACTGCTTCTCCCCTATCCACTAGGCTAGTGACGCTGTCAAAGAAGTAAATTAGGTTGGTTTGGCACAATTTCTTCATAAATCCCTGTTGACTATTATTTATCACACTATTATCCTCTAGATAAGTACTATGTTTGCTGGTCTCCAGTTCTCTGGGATCACACCCATCCTCCATGATAATCACAAATGGTTTCACGATTGCTTCAGCTAGTTCAGGGGTTCTCAAACTGGGGGTCAGGACCCCTCAGGGGGCCACGAGATTATTACATGGGGGGTCACGAGCTATCAACCTCCACCCCAAGCCCCGCTTTGCCTCCAGCATTTATAATGGTGTTAAATATATTTAAAAGTATTTTTAATTTATAAGGGGCGTCACACTCAGAGGCTTGCTGTGTGAAAGGGGTCACCAGTAAAAAAGTTTGAGAGCCACTGAGCTAGTTCCTTTAGTACCTTAGGATGAATTTCATCAAGTACTGCTAACTAGAATACATCAATATTCTTTAACCTATTATTTCCCTATTCTGGCTTATGTTCTTTGCCCCTTGTGGTTAATATTAATTGTGTTAAGCACTGGGTCACAATAAACTTTTTTAGAGAAAACTGAAGCAAAATAAGTATTAAACACTTCAGCCTTCTTGGTGTTGTCTGTTGTCTGTTGTTAGCTCTTACACGTTCCTTTGTCTTTCTTTTGCTCCTAATGTATTTAAAGAACCTCTTCATATTGCCTTTTATATCCCTTGGTAGGTGTAACTCATTTTGTGCCTCAGCCTTTCTGATTTTGTCCCTACTTGCTTGTGCAATTCTTTTGTACTCAACTTTAGCACTTTGTCCATGTTTCACTTTTTGTAAGTGTAGTGAGGCAGAGTGGCCTCCCTCCAGACTGGAAAGCGAGGGACCACTACACTCCTCTTGGTGGGTGGAGCTGAACCCGCCCCGCCCCCCTCGTCAGAAGTACCGGGGAGTGGCAGGAAGTATAAAGGGAGGGCCCTGCAACTCAGGTGTGAGGAGACGGACACCTCTGTCCTGCTGTGGCACCCAGGAGCTAAATCTACGCTCTGCCGCACCCTGCCCCCGAAGGAGACAGACCCAGACGAAGAGTTGCCGGGACTACCATCGGCTGTCTACCCAGAGGAGCCCGAGGACTGTGGGATGCCCGAGGTACCAAACCCTGGTGAAGTAGGAAGTAGCCCAGGGGCAGCCGACGACTGGCCGGCTACAGGGCTGACCGCTTCTAGGTCGGCGTCGTTGCGGCTGGATCCCCACCAACCCAGTGGCAGACTTCTCTGCCACTGCTAGGGCCCTACGCTGGGACGTGGTGGAGTAGGGTGGGCCTGCGTCCCCCTGCCAGCCCAAACCCCAGGGGAGCTGACTCCCCACCTTAGGCCAGGAGGCGTGTACTCCCTGAACACCCCTGTCAGCATCCTAGGCTGCCTGCTGGATGCGCAATACTTTTGGAGCCCCCGAGGCTGTGTGGGCGCTCACCCCTACCTGAACCCTGAGTCTGTATGTGTTTGCTGGCTGCCTGAGCCCCAAGTTTAGGCTAAAGCCTGCTCCCTGCTCTGCCCCTCCCGGAGGGCTAGAACTTATTGATTGTTTGTTTGCTGGCTGCCTGAGCCCCAAGCTTAGGCTAACGCCTTCTTCCTGCTCTGCCTAGCCCAAAGGGCTAGGGCTATTGACTGTGACAGTGTATAATTGCTGTCTGCCTCGGCCCGGAGGCGTAGGCTATACCCTTCTACTAGCCCAGACCCACCCCAAGGGCAGGAGCCTCAGACTGTTAATTGGTGTCAGCCCCAGCTGAGCAGCTGAAGGCTAACCCAAGGGTAGGGACAGAAGCCCAGACTATTGTTGTGTTGTTTCTTCAGCTAGACGGACTCCAAACCACAGACTACGTATGGCTCGGCCCGCCGGGGTAGCCCAAGCATGAAGACTACCGCCCCTACAATGAGGCAGAGTGGCCTCCCTCCCCACTGGAGAGCGAGGGACCACTACAGTAGGATTCATTTTTGATATTCAGATCATTGAAGAACTCTTGCCATATTGGCCTCTTACTATACTTCCTATCTGCTTTTTAGAAGTCCATTGTCCTTATTCTGCTGTTCTCAATCTTCCCTTTCCTTAAAATCATTAAATCTATCATTTCATGATCACTTTCACCCAATTTGTCTTCAACCTTAAGATTCACAACCAATTGTTCCCTGTTAGTCAAAATCAAGTCTAAAATGGCTGTCCCCCTGGTTACTTCCTCCATCTTCTGAACCAAGAAGTTGTTCCCAGTACATTCCAACAACATAGTGGGCATTTTGTGTTTCACTATATAACTTTTCCAACAGATGTCTGAGTAGTTAAAGTCCCCCTTACAAACTGGTAATGTCTAGCTCACTGAGTATTGAATCTGACACACATCTCTTCTCTTATGCTGTGTATATCATAAGAACAGCCATACTGGGTCAGACTAAAGGTCTATCATGCCCAGTATCCTGTCCTCTGACAGTGGCCAATGGCAGGTGCCCCAAAGGGAATGAACAGACAGGTTATCATCAAGCGATCCATGCCCTGTCACCCAATCCCAGCTTCTGGCAAACAGAGGATATGGACACCATTCCTGACCATCCTGGCTAATAGCCATTGATGGACCTATCTTCCATGAATCTATCTAGCTCCCTTTTGAACCCCGTTATAGTACTGGCCTTCACAACACCCTCTGGCAAGGAGTTCCAGAGGCTGACAGTGTGTTGTGTGAAAAAATACTTTCTTGTGTTTGTTTTAAACCTGCTACCTATTAATTTCATTTGGTGGCCCCCTTGTTCTTGTATTATGAGAAGGAGTAAATAACACTTCCTTATTTACTTTCTCTACACCAATCATGATTTTATAGACCTCAATCATATCCCCCCTTAGTCGCCTCTTTTCCAAGCTGAAAAGTCCCAGTTTTATTAATCTCTCCTCATACGGAAGCTGTTCTATACCCCTAATCATTTTTGTTGCCCTTTTCTGAACCTTTTCCAATTCCAATATATCTTTTTTGAGATGGGGCGACCACATCTGCACCCATTATTCAAGGGGTGGGCATATCATGGATTTATATAGAGGCAATATGATATTTTCTGTCTTATTATCTATCTCTTTCTTGATGATTCCCAACATTCTGTTCGCTTTTTTGACTGCCACTGCACATTGAGTGGATGATTTCAGAGAACTATCCACAATGAAACAAGATCTCTTTCTTGAGTGGTAACAGCTAATTTAGACCCCATACTTGTATATGTATAGTTAGGATTATGTTTTCCAAGCAATACATCAATGGATGTATTTTGACCTACTTCTACAGTTGTACTCAGGCAAAACTCTGTAGTCCAATTCCTAAGATCCTTAGTCAGGCCCAATTTGTCAATCTTTCACCTATTGGGCATGTGCCACTGGTGAGCATGGATCGGTGGAAATGCACCCTCTCAACCCCCAACATAGACAGGCAAAATCACTATTTGCACCAGTGGACCTTACCTCTGCTTGAAACCAGCCTGAACTCCACTGGTACAAATAGTGGTTTTGTTTGTCTACATTAGGAGTTTGCACTGGTGCAGGAACAGTGATACCCTGCCACTAATGACTGTAACTGGTGAAAACCTCCATTATAAAATAAGGCTTTAGTCACACTGAGTAGCACTTATTCACTAGTTTTCTTTTTTGTACAGCAACTTGAAAAGCAACATTAAAGATTAACATCCAATTCTGCCATCCACGCTATTTGGGGGGGAGGGATAGCTCAGTGGTTTGAGCATTGGCCTGCTAAACCCAGGGTTGTGAGTTCAATCCTTGAGGGGGCCACCTAGGGGTCTGGGGCAAAATCAGTACTTGGTCCTGCTAGTGAAGGCAGGGGGCTGGACTCGATGACCTTTCAAGGTCCCGTCCAGTTCTAGGAGATAGGATATCTCCATTCATTCCATTCCATTCCATTTCCATTCAGCCACTTTAGATTAAATCTCAGGAAAAACTTCCTAACTGTAAGAACAGTAGGACAATGGAACAGACTGCCTAGGGAGGTTTTCAAAAGGAGGCTGGATAGCCATCTGTCTTGGATGGTTTAGACACAACAAATCCTGCATCTTGGCAGAGGGTTAGACTAGATGACCCTTGCATTCCCTTCTAACCCTATGATTCTGTGGTGACATGGAATGAATCAAAGCTGTCCCTCTGGAGAAGGATCTTAGAGGGCAGTGTTCATTAGATGTTCCATGGTTTGGATATCTTATCCACATTCACATATTTGGGCTGCCCTTCATTTTCCATTTATGCAGTAGATAATTGCAATGCCCAGGTGAGGTTCTGATGCAGTTCACTATGATCCATATCTTATGTGGGATGGTGAAGTCAGGTGGTTGGTCTGTAGGATCCATAAATAGGTCTTGATTCTTTACCCCACTGTTTTCCCACAGCCTCTGTCACTTGTCTTTTAATAACAGTACCAAGGTTTTTAGAACTTTGGCTGCCAATCAGAAGGGGTTTCTGGACTTAAGGTGGCATTTTGGTATGAGCGAGGGGGATGTTGGAGATCTTCATAGATGGGCAAACCTGGATTCATTATCATTCTGTCATGCTGGTTGAGAACTTGAAATTGAAAGGCAGCTTGTGTGAAAGTAACCATGAAATGGTAGAGTTCATGATTCTAAGGAATGGTAGGAGGATAGTAAAGATAATGGATTTCAAGAAGCCAGACTTTAGCAAACTCAGAGAGTTGGTAGGTAAAATCCCATGGGAAGCAAATCTAAGGGGAAAATGGTTCAAGAGAGTTGGCAGTTTTTCAAAGAGACCTTTTTAAGGGCACATGAGCAAACTATCTCACTGCATAGGAAAGATAGGAAGTATGGCCAGAGACCACCCTGGCTTACTCAGGAGATCATCAATGATCTGAAACTCAAAGAAGAGTCCTACATAAAGTGGAAAGTATAAACAAATAACACAAGTATGTAGGGACAAAATTAGAAAGGCCACGGCACAAAACAAGATTAAACTAGCCAGATACATAAAGGGTAACAAGAAAACTTTCTACAAATACATTAGAAGCAAGAGGAAGACCAAGGATAAGGTAGGCCCATTTCTCAATGAGTGAGGAAAAACAATAACAGAAAATGTGGAAATGGCAGAAGTGTTAAATGACTTTTTTGTTTCAGTATTCACCAAAAAGGTTGGTAGCGATTGGACATCTAACATAGTTAATGTCAGTGAAAATGAGGTAGGCTCTGAGGCTAATATAAGGAAAGAACAAGTTAAAAATTACTTAGACAAGTTAGATGTCTTCAAGTCACCAGGGCCTGATGAAATACATCCTAGAATACTCAAGTTGCTGATTGAGGAGAGCCACTAGTATTTTATCTTCTAAAAGTCATGAAAGACGGGAGAGATTCCAGAGGACTGGAAAAAGGCAAATATAGTGCCCATCTATAAAAAGGGAAATAAGAACAACCCAGGGAATTACAGACTCATCAGCTTAACTTCAGTACCTAGAAAGATAATGGAGCAAATAATTAAGCAATCAATTTGCAAACACTTAGAAGATAATAAGGTGATAAGTAACAGCATGGATTTGTAAAGAACAAATCTTGTCAAACCAACCTAATAGCTTTCTTTGACAGGGTAACAAACCTTGTGGATAGTGAGGAAGCAATAGATGTGGTATATCTTGACTTTAGTAAGGCTTTTGATACTGTTTCACATGACCTTCTTATAAAAAACTAGGGAAACACAATCTAGATCAGTGGCTCTCAAACTTTTTTACTGGTGACCCCTTTCACATAGCAAGCCTCTGAGTGCAAACCCCCCCCCTTATAAATTAAAAACACTTTTTTATATATTTAACACCATTATAAATGCTGGAGGCAAAGCGGGGTTTGGGATGGAGGTTGACAGCTCGTGACCCGCCATGTACTAACCTCGCGACCCCCTGAGGGGTCCCAACCCCAAATTTGAGAACCCCTGATCTAGATGGAGCTACTATAAGATGGATACATAACTGGTTGGAAAACCATTCCCAGAGAGCAGTCATCAGTGGTTCACAGTCAACCTGGAAGGGCATATCGAGTGGGGTCCCACAGGGATAGGTTCTAGGTCCGGATCTGTTCCAATATCTTTATCAATGATTTAGATAATAGCATAGAGAAGGGGTAGGCAAACTACAGCCTGGGGAACGGGATCTGGGGCTTGCCCCGCTCCGGTGCTCCAGCCGGGGCGCTAGGTTGGGGGCCGCACCACACAGCTCCCGAAAGCAGCCACATGGCCCCACTCCGACTCCTACGTGCTCCAATGGCTCCCTCCGGCGCTCCAGTGGGAGTTGCAGGGGCGGTGCCTGCGGATGGGGAGCATGCAGAGCCGCCTAGCCGTGCGTCCGTATAGGAGCCAGAGAAGGGCCATGCCACTGCTTCTGGGAGCCGCTTGAGCTAAGCGCCGCTCAGAGCCTGCACCCCTGAGCCTCTCCCCACGCTCCAATCCCCTGCCCCAGCCCTGATCCCCCTCCTACTCTCCAAACCCCTCGATCCCAGCCCGGAGCACCCTCCTGCACCCTAAACCTCTCATCCCCAGCCCCACTTCAGAGCCCACACCCCCAGCCGGAGCCTGCACCCCTTCCCACACGCCTGCCCCAGCCCTGATCCCCCTCCCACCCTCTGAACTCCTCAGTCCCAGCCCAGAGCACCCTCCTACACCCCAAACTCCTCATCCCTAGCCCCACCCCAGAGCCCGCACCCCCAACCAGAGCCCTCACCCCCTCCCATACCCCAACCCCAATTTTGTGAGCATTCATGGCCCGCCATACAATTTCTATTCCCAGATGTGGGCCTCAGGCCAAAATGTTTGCCCACCCTTGGCATAGAGAGTACACTTATAAAGCTTGTGGACAGTACCAAGCTGAGAGGGGTTGCAAGTGCTTTGGAGAATAGGATTAAAATTCAAAGTGATCTGGACAAACTGGAGAAATGGTCTGAAGGAAATAGAATGAAATTCAATAAGGACAAATGTAAAGTACTCCAGTTAGGAAGGAACAATCAATTGTACACATGCAAAATGGGAAATGACTGCCTAGGAAGGATACTGCTGAAAGGGATCTGGGAGTCATAGTAGATCACAAGCTAAATATGAATCAACAGTGTAACATTGTTGGAAAAAAAGCAAACATCATTCTGGGATGTATTAACAGGAGTGCTGTAAGCAAGACAAAAGAAGTAATTCTTCTGCTCTACTCCACACTGATTAGGCTTCAACTGGAGTATTGTGTCCAGTTCTGGATCTCACATTACAGGAAAGATGTGGATAAACTGGAGCAAGTCCAGAGAAGAGCAACAAAAATTATTAAAGGTTTAGAAAACAAGACCTATAAGGGAAGATTGAAAAAATTGGGTTTGTTTAGTCTGGAGAAGAGAAGACTGAAAGGGGACATGAAAACAGTTTTCAAGTACATAAAAGGTGTTACAAGGAGGAGGGAGGTAAATTGTTCTTGTTAACTTCTGAGGATAGGACAAGAAGCAATGGGCTTAAATTGCAGCAAGGGCACTTTTGGCTGGACATTAGGAAAAACTTCCCAACTGTCAGGGTAGTTAAACGCTGGAATAAATTACTTAGGGTATGTCTACACTACAGGATTAATCCGAATTTAGCTAATTCGAATTTGGGAAACAGGTTGTATAAATTCGATTGTGCGCGGCCACACTAAGCACCTTAATTCGGTTTTAAACCACATTAATTCGGTGGTGTGCGGCCACACTACCCCATTAACTTAAACACAGTAATTCGGTGGTGTGCGTCCACACTAACCCTAATTCGAATTAACAAAATCGATTTAGGCTCTACTCCGTTCGTCGAGGTGGAGTACAGAAATCGATTTAAAGGGCCCTTTAATTCGAATTAACTGGCTCTGTAGTGTGGACGGGTGAAGGGTTAATTCGGATTAACGCTGCTAAATCCGAATTAAAGTCCTAGTGTAGACCAGGCCTTAGGGAGGTTGTGGAATCTCCATCATTGGAGATTTGTAAGAGCAGGTTAGATAAACACCTATCAGGTATGGTCTAGATAATACTTAGTCCTGCCATGAGTGCAGGGGACAGGACTAGGCCTCTCAAGGTCCCAGTCCTATGAGTCTATGATTCTCATATTATTGCTGCTTTTCTTCAGAGGGATGGTGGTAAGATATGCACAAGGATTGGATGCTAGAATGTCAGTGTTGACTTCAGCACTCCTGTGACAATTCTCATAGTGTTCAAATGAACATTGACACATTTCATATATACGCTACCTGCCCATTCTAATGTGCAATATTCAGCTGCTGAGAAGACCAGGGCCAAGGTGGCTATCCGCAAGGTGTGAGCATCTGCTCCCCAAGGCTAGTTTGTGGCTTATATTGTTCCTAGCTTTTACCTTGGCAGTGGTCTTTGTCAGATGGTGGTGGTATGTGATATTATGATTCAGAACCACTCTAAGATATTTCGGGAAATCCTTGTGTGTGCGTTTGGTATCACAGAAGGTGACATTCAGGTGCTTCTTTGCATGTTGGTTGTTCAGGTGGAACGTGGAAATAGCTGTCTTTTGATGATTCAGTTGAAGTCATCATAGCCAATAGTACGCCTCCATTTTTTTCAGATCTTTTGTGAGGATGCTTTCCACTTAGATCAGGGGTCGGCAACGTTTGGCACGCGGCTCGCCAGGGTAAGCACCCTGGCGGGCCGGGCCAGTTTATTTACCTGCTGACGCGGCAGGTTCGGCCAATCGCGGCCCCCACTGGCCGCGGTTCGCCGTCCCGGGCCAATGGGGGTGGTGGGAAGCCGCGGCCAGCACATCCCTCGCCTGCGCCACTTCCCGCCGCCCCCATTGGCCTGGGACGGCGAACCGCGGCCAGTGGGGGCCGCGATTGGCCGAACCTGC